>NW_007258167.1:3657-8494 GCF_000164805.1 Carlito syrichta | reverse complement strand
GTCAAGGCTGCAGTGATCCAAGATTGCACCACTATACCCCAGCCTAGGCAACAGTGAGACCCTCAACTCAAAAATAAGTATTGGTGAGTGGATTGCCTGAGACCCTCAACTCAAAAATAAGTATTGGTGAGTTCGAGACCCGCCTGGGCAGCGAGACCTCATCTCTACAATAAATCAAGAAAATCAGCCGGGAGTGGTAGCGCATGCCTGTAATTCCAGCTACTCGGAAGGCTGAGGCGGAAGGATCGCTGGAGCCCAGCGGGTCGAGGCTGCGGTGGCCGGGAGCGGCCACTGCGCTCCAGTCTGGGCGACAGAGTGAGACTCCAACTCAAAAGGAAGAAAAGAAGAAAAACATGTATCATCTATGGCAAAATTGAAAAAAATCAGAGAGAAAAGATGTGCAGGGGACTGAGTGAGGGCAGATCGTGACCACACTGAATGATGAAAACAATGAGTGAAGAAGAGTGACTTAGGCCACTTGGCCACATAGGCTGGTACAGGACACATGTTGTCAATTCCATAGTCTCTTCCTGCTGCCCCTCAGCACTGTCCTGCCCAAGGAAAGCCAGTCCCAACAGAGGCACCGTGGTGGCAGTACCCTCTCAGAAGAACTCTACCCACTGAACCAACTTCCTCACCACACTTCTGCTCCACAAGTCAGGCCCCTTGGCTTAGGAAGGGCTCTCCTGATCCCTTCTACATTTTTCTCCATTAGAAGAAACTGAGTCACATGTTCTCACTCATAAGTGGACCTTTAACAACTATCGTAATACTATAAGAAAAGGATTGACAGTGGCGGGAAACTATGGGGGGGCAGGAAGGGGAAGGAAGGTGGGATTAATGATAGTCAATATCCGTGTGGGGATGGGGGGGCACACATCAACAAGGGTACCTGCACGATGCATATTTGTATACCTAATCCTTAACTGTACCCCACAATTTTAAAATAAAAAATACGTTTAAAAAACAAAATTTAGAAAAAGAAGGAACTGAGAAGCCCCTAAATAGCAAAACAATTACCTTGACATGGTAAGATGACAGGCAAGATTAGAGGCTAGCTTCTTCCTGGCCTCTGAACATTGAAACTTGACTTTTACCCAAAATATCTTTTTATACAATTGAATATCTTCAATATTCCAATTACCCACACAAAACAGGTCCTTCTTATTTTTCCCTTATTCCCCAAATTCTCAGGAATACTAACCAGGTGTGTTTCTCACAGGACACGTCATCAATAACTACTTGCCATAATTCTAGCATTTCCTACCGACACTTAGCATTTATGTAAACCTCAGTCTGTGTCGTTTAAAATCTGTATCAGGCGAGGTTCGGTGGCTCAGCCTGTAATCAGTTCCAGCTACTTAGACGGTTAAGGTGGAACGATAGCCTGAGCCCAGCAGGTTGAGGCTGCAGTGGCCATGAGAGTGCCACTGCTCTCCAGCGTGGGAGTCAGACTCCAACTGAAAAATAAAATAAAGCTGGGCGCGGTGGCTCAGCCTGTAATCCCACGCCTTTGGGAGGCTGAGGTGAGTGGACTGCCTGAGCCTGCGGGTTCGAGACCCGCCTGGGCAGGCGAGACCTCATCTCTACAATAAATCAAAAAATCAGCCGGGCGTGGTAGCGCGTGCCTGTAGTTCCGGCTACTTGGAAGGTTGAGGCGGAAGGATCGCCGGAGCACGGCAGGTCGAGGCTGCGGTGGCTGGGAGCAGCCACTGCACTCCAGTCTGGGCGACAGAGTGAGACTCCAACTCAAAAAACAAAAAAAAAACAAAAAAATAAAATCTGTATCAGCTAGGCACGGTGGCTCATGCCTATAATCCCATCACTTTGGGAGGCCAAGGTGACAGGATTGCCTGAGCCCACAGGTTCAAAACCAGCCTGGGCAACTTGGCAAGACCTCATCTCTACAGTAAATCAAAAATTAGCCAGGAGTGATGGCACACACCTGTAGTTCCACCTACTTGGAAGGCTGATGCCAAAGATTCACCTGAACCCGGTAAGTCGAGGCTGCAGTGGCCATGAGCATGGTACTGCACTCCAGCATGGGCATCAGAGTGAGACTCTGACTCAAAATAAAATAAAATAAAATCTGTATCAAGACAGGGCACAGTGCTTCACGCCTGTAATGCCATCACTTTGGGAGGCAAAGGCGAAGAGTATTGCCTGATCCCACAGATTTGAGACCAGCCTGGGCAACACGGCGAAACCTTGTCTCTATTATGTGAGACTCCAACTAAAAAAAAAAAACTGTGTAAATGACCAGACTGCGGTACCCCTGAATTCCCTCTGGCCCTCAACCATGCTGGTCAAGCATATATTTGTGCCCACTGCGACTGGGAATGTCTCCTGACAGGTATATCTCAGCAGCCCGGTATGGCTTGCCTGTCACCTTCTCCAGCACTGCCAGACCCTCCCGAGCATGTGCAATGGGCTTCTTCCCCTTTGCAGGGAAGACCCTGTCCTGTGATGGTGGCAGAGGTGTAAGTGCTTTGAAAAACGCTCACCACCAAGGGGGGGTAGTGCCTGGATGTCCAGAGCCTCAGTGCCACCATCTGTGAAAGGAAACCAGCAAGAGCATCAGCTGCCGTCAGAGGGGAGACAAGTCGCCTGGTCTCTTTGCAAAGGAAGGGTGATCTGCACACAAAACACAAAATGAGCAATTGTGTACTTCAGTCCTGGCCCATGGGAAACCACCCGGAACTCATAATTTTAAAGATCCTCACTCCATAGAATGTGATCGGGCTGAGGCCCTGCACCTATTCAGGGCTGGGGGTGGGGGGAACACAAGCCCCAGCATAGGACCTAGGAGGAGCATCAGGACTTGACCAGAACTGTCTCAGAAGAAACCAGAAGGAATCTGCAGCGGTGGGAGCCGGTCTTGGACAAAGGAACTCCCGAAAGGAGAACTTGCTCAAATTTCTACTAGAAGCAGGTCCACAGGCTGCAGTCATGAGGGGTGGTGACAGGCACCTCTGGGCCACAGGCCCCATGTGGCAGGAGGAAGGGAAGCAGTGCTACACCCACCTCCCTTGCTCCTCCCTTTGCCCCCTGCAACTTCCATGTCCCCTCCCCCAGCTTCTGCAGGGATGGGGTTATGCCTATGGCAGTAAGGAGGATGCGCGCCCCCACCCTGGTTCCTTTGTCTCTCCACTGCAACGGGGGAAGGTAAAGGGTCTCACTTAGCTCTGCAACTACCCCTTTCAAAGGGCCCCAACCTTGGAGGGGCAAAAATGGCCCCAACCCAGAAGACAAAAATCATTGCTCCTTTCAAAAGCAAACAAAGGCAGTCCTTCCTTCCAGCTCCCAAGTTGTGGACAAGGACTTGGGGAAAACTTTCATAGTGAAGGAGAGGGTACCTTCGCGAAGGCAGAAATGGGAGTGGCTGGCGGAGCTGCCCCCTTCAATGCCCAATTCTCAGTAATGGTCACCCTAAACTGAGTGGCTAATGGCTAACACAGACATCAACATTCATCAAGTGCTGACCCTATGCCAGGCACTAGCCCATTTAGTCCTCACCCAAGCCCAGTGGGAGAGGCTGTTACAGCAAACATCTGAGGAAGACAGAAGGTTGAGAGGTTAGCCCACACATAATACAGGCTTCATCCTTACACAGTCCTATTAATATTGTTCCAATCTCACAGATGTAGTAACTAACATACACATGGGGCAATACACTGGGTGAGAGGATTTAAAAACATGCAGAAGAACTGTGCTTTCTTAAGGGCAGGCTGCTTCGGCCATATGCTGGCATTATATTACCAACAATGGCAGATATGTATTGAGTGCTTGCTGTATACCAACCCTGTAACAAGTACTCTCATCTCAACCATAGAAAAATCAAATCTGTACCTGGGGTTTCCAAGGGCCAGTGAACAAGAAACCACAGCAGGCCTGGCGGGAGTGCAGAGGCAGGTCAGCGTCCTAGGTGCTGAGGGTCCCAGTAGGAGCTGTATCCCAAAAACTGCTGCCAGTTGGCCAAAACCCACCGCCTCCAGAATGCAGGAGCCGGTTCAATGTTCTTCCTGTCCTCAATTCCCTTCAATTCAAACACCTTTCAGCAAGGCGAGAGGCTCAGGAGCCTACGATCCTCTCTTCTTAGCCCAGGGTAAATGGAAGATAGCTGGAAGCACAGGCAAGCAGGGGCCCAAACTCCTGCCACAGGTGAAGACATCCAGCAGAGAGCTTGGGCCCAAGCGCAGCAGCGTCGAAGGAACCTACTAAATCCCGCAGCCTTTCTCCACGTCCACTTGTTTCCCCGTAAAGTGGTGCTCAACATTCGCCCCCCATGCAACAGGAGTAAGGAAGCCCGTCTTCTAGTTGGTGGTGCCGAGGTTCGGAGGACTCAGTTTGCGAGTTTGTGAAGTGGAGCCAGCCTCACCCCGGAAGGAGGCTAAGAAAGGAAAGGGAGCCCCCAGGGCAGGCAGCGTGGCGGGGGCAAGGAGGCCCCGCCGCCGCCGCCGCGTCCCGGGCCAGGTGTGTCTAGGGCGAGGGCGCCCCTGACCAAGGGCGTCGCGGCACCCCGCAGCTCGGGAGGACCCGGGAACACACCCACCGGCTCACGCCCGCGCAGGCGCGCCCAGCCCGGCCGCCGCGCTCACCCGCCCACCCTGACTCCATCCAAAATCGGGGGCGGGCAAAGGCGCGGCGCCGCAGCCGAAGCTGAGGTCTACGTCCAAAGGGACACTCACTCCGCGGCATAACTCTCCTCGCCCTCCCCCAAAGGCCAGGTGGGACGCCCCCGCCCCCGGGCGAAGCCCCTTCGCGCTCCGCTCCTCTGAGGAGGGCACCGCCCCCTGGACTCCAGACCCCGGGAGGCCGCGCGTCCGCTCCCTGAGCC
>NW_007258167.1:0-3400 GCF_000164805.1 Carlito syrichta | reverse complement strand
CTCCCGGCTCCTCCCCCGCTCGGTCACCCTGGGGGACGTGAAGCGCTGAGGGGGGCGCAGGCGGCCCCAAACCCGAGACTCCTTCTGCGGCCCGGCTCCCCGCCTCCCCTCACCCCGACCGCAGACACCTCCGCCCCGGTCTGGAGCTCGGACCCAGAGAGGGAGGAGCCCCCAGTGGAGTCACGCAGCAGGCCGGCCTCCTCCGCGCCCCGACCTACAGCCACAGGGAAACCTGGGCGCTGCCGTGCCCCGCCAGTCGCTCCGCTCTGGACCCTCTGACTGCCCTTCCGCCCTTCCTCCCCCCAGCTCGGCCTTTGTCAGCCATCTTGAGGGGAGGGGAGAAGAGAGAAGGCCCGCGGGGCTCCGGCTGCCTGGCTTCCCAGGCACCGCAGGCGGCTACCGGCGACGGGAAAGTCCCCCTGGCAGGGCTCTGCCTGGCCTCGGCCCTGACGTGGGCACCGGACCATAGGAAAACGGCATTTCCTAATGTTTATCCTGCCCGGCATTCGTGTCTCTACACTTGCTTGTTTGCCTGCTCCTGGTCTGTCTCCACACATTAGGCTGAAGACAGGGTCCCTGTGGGTGCGCATAGTAGGTGTTGAGTGAAAGGAAGAATCCGCGAGTGGCTGACGTGTGCGAGCCGGCCCTGCCCACCTTCTGAGGCGCCTCCGCCCCTGACCCCTGGCTCTTCACTCCAGACTTCTGTTTGCTGTTTGTTCCTCAAGGACACTGAGCATCTCCTTGTGACAGGCCTCTGCTGCCTCTGCTCCTCCAAGGCACATGCTCTGCCCAGATCTGCGTGGCCAGAGTCCTGCCACGTAGTTCTCTCCCACAAGGCCACTTCTAGAGTGACTGTCCCTGTCTGCCCCACCTAAACAGCCTCTCCTGTCCATTACGCTTATGTCATTCTGTTCTAGCACTTACAGCTGTCTGCAATTGCTTTGCATCTTTCTTGTTTTTTTTTTGTTTTTTTTTTTTGAGTTGGAGTCTCACTCTGTCACCCAGACTGGAGTGCAGTGATGGCTCCTGGCAACCGCAGCCTCGACCTGCTGGGCTCCAACGATCCTTCCGCCTCAGCCTTCCAAGTGGCTGGAACTACAGACACGCACTACCACGCCCGGCTCATTTTTTATTTTTATTGTAGAGATGAGGTCTCACCAAGTTGCCCAGGCGGGTCTCGAACTCGCGGGCTCAGGCAATCCACTCACCTCAGCCTCCCAAAGGCGCGGGATTACAGGCTGAGCCACCGAGCCCAGCTTGTTTCTTCTTTACACTGCCCCACATACACACTGTCTGGAGGGCAGAAATCACATCTGTCTGTCTGGTTCCAAGCTATGTCTCCAGTGACTAGGGGAGGAGTGGGGGGATGGGGGTTGCACCCAAAAGGAGCTCAATAACGTTTGTTGAGTGAATGAATGAGCATGGGTTTCCTTTCCTGCCTTGTAGGCTCCAGCTCTCTGAGTTCAACCACAATTTTTTCCCTGGATCGCTTACCAGGTGAGTCAGTAAAGGAGTAAATGGCTAATTCTTTGGAAGCTGCAAAGGTGTCTTAACGTTCTGGATTTTGTTCTACATAAAGGCTTGGGGAGAGGCTAAGGAGATATGAAGGAGAAATGGACTCCCCTGTCTGGTACCCAGGAGGCCTCTTGTGAATGAATAGCCAGAACTCCTTGGTATTCTGGCACAAACATCCACAACTGGGTTTCAGTTTGTTGGTGCAGAAAGAAAGGGGTCACTGGAGAGGACCTGTGGCCGGGCCCCTCCATTTGGGGCATGTCTTTCTGGGAAAGAAAACAACATATATGAGCTGGTGTGTCTATGGGAAGGGCTGCTGAGGTGTCTGTGCCACCACCGGGAATGCCTAGGAGGCTTCATTCAGACACTGAAGGCTTGGGTTTACTGGGACATGGTGAGCTTTTCTGGGGACAGCAGACCACATAAATCCAATAGGAAAAACATGAAAAGTCTGAGTGAGCAGGTGGTCTCAGTCCTGTTGTCTGGAAAGGAGCATGAGTGTTTGGAGAATGGGTGGAAGGAAAGTGGCCTGATGGTTCCCACTACACAGAACCTGACTGGGTCCAAAATATACTGGCCCTAGTCGCCCACTCACCTGCGTGTCACAGCATCTGTGACGGCGTAGGGCAAGGAGAACTGGGGGCCCCATTTCACACAAGATCCTGACTGAGCGCCTGTTGTGTAGTAGACAACTCTCAGTGCTTGCTTAAAAATGTATTCTAAGGTGGGCTCGGAGGCTTAGCCTGTAATCACGCACCTTTGGGAGGCTGAGGTGAGTGGATTGCCTGAGCCCGTGGGTTCGAGACCCACCTGGGCAGCGAGACCTCATCTCTACAATAAATCAAAAAATCAGCCGGGCGTGGTAGCGCATGCCTGTAATTCCGGCTACTCGGAAGGCTGAGGTGGAAGGATCGCCGGAGTACAGCAGGTCGAGGCTGCGGTGGCCGGGAGCAGCTACTGCACTCCAGTCTGGGCGACAGAGTGAGACTCCAACTCAAAAAAAAGAAAAAGAAAAAAAAAATGTATTCTAAGAGAGCACAGTCATTGTGACCATGTTGGTAATCAACATAGTAAGGACAGAACAGGCCAGCCTCTGTGGTTCAACCTGTAATCTCAGCACTTTGGGAGGCCAAGGTGAGTGGACTGCCTGAGCCCGCAGGTTCGAGACCAGCCCAGGCAACTTGGCGAGACCTCGTCTCTACAATAAATCAAAAATTAGCCAGGCATGGCAGCACGCCTGTAGGTCCAGCTACTCGGAAGGCTGAGGCGGAAGGATCTCTGGAGCACAGCAGGTCGAGGCTGCAGTGGCTGGGAGCATGCCACTGCACTCCAGTCTGGGCGATGCAGTGAGACTCCAACTCAAAAAAAAAAAAAACAAAAACAACAACAGAACAGAACAGGTCGGGCTCTGTGGCTCAGTCTGTAATCCCAGCACTTTGGGAAGCCAAGGCAAGTGGATTGCCTGAACCCGAGGGTTCCAGACCCACCCAGGCAACGTGGTGAGGAGACCTCATCGCTACAATAAATCAAAAACATTTAGCCAGGCATGATACCGCATGCCTGTATTTCTGGCTACTTGGAAGGCTGAGGCGGAAGGATCACCTGAGTCCAGTAGGTCGAGGCTGCGGTGGCCGAGAGCAAACACTACACTCCATTCTGGGTGAAAGAGTGAGACTCCAACTCAAAACAAAAAAAGAGCCCGGCTCAGTGGCTCAGCCTGGAATCCCGCGCCTTTGGGAGGCTGAGGTGAGTGGATTGCCTGAGCCCGTCAGTTCAAGATCCACCTGGGGAGCAAGACCTCATCTCTACAATAAATCAAAAAATCAGCTGGGCGTGGTAGTGCGTGCCTGTAATTCCGGCTACTTGGAAGGCTGAGGCGGAAGGA
>NW_007258166.1:2627-7689 GCF_000164805.1 Carlito syrichta | reverse complement strand
AGAGGTGGGGTACAATTCAAGGTTAGGTATACAAATGGTCATTATGCGAGAAGACTTGTGATGAGGTATGCCCACACGCCCTCCCCTGGCAGTATCCCACTGCTGCCAATCCCTTTCTTATAGTATTATGATAATCATTCAAGGTCTGCTTATGAGGTTCTTAGAAAGTTTGTTGGTGTTGTTGCTGTTTGTGTGTTGGCTTTCTTTTGATTTTTGGGCGGTTTATGTGTGTTTTCAATCTTTCCCCTACATTCTTGGGAAGGGCATGGCCAACTTTTTTTTGCTTTCTTCTGTGTTTAATACTTTCTTAAGTGTTTCTTGCTGAGCTGGTCTGCAGGTGGCATAAACCCTTAGGGATTGAATGTCTAGGAAGGATTTTAATTCTCCATCCCTGATGAAACTTAGCTTAGTTGAGTGGGTAATTCTTGGTTGAAAGCATTTATATTTGAGAACTTGAAGATCGAACTCCAGTCTCTTCTAGCCTGAAGTGTTTCTGTAGATAAGTCTGCTGTTATTCTAATTGTTCTTCCCCCTTAGGTGGTCTGACCTTTCTCTCTTGCTGCCTTTAGGGTTTTTTCTTTTATACCTACTTTGTGTAAGTGAATTACAATGCGTCTGGAAGTTGATCTTTTCATTTGATGCCTTGCAGGGGTTCTCTGAATCTCTTGTGTTTGAATGGTCACATCTCTTATAAGATGAGGGAAGTTTTCTTGGATAATTTTATGGAATGTTTGTTCCAGGGTGGTCTCTGTCTCTATTTGCTTCAGGGATTCCAATGAGTCTTAAGTTCGACCTCTATTGTTTTAAAAAAATTATATTTTAAAAATGTGAGGTACAATTTTGGGTTAGGTATGTAAATGTTCATTATGCAGGTACCCTTGTTGATGAGGTGTACCCCCATCCCCTGGCAGTTTCCCACTACTGCCAATACCTCCCCACTTCTCCTGGCATTACAAAGTGGGCAAAGCATATGAATAGACACTTCTCATAAGAAGACATACGAGCAGCCAACAGATACATGAAAAAATGCTCAGCCTCATTTGCCATCAAATAAATGTAAATTAAAGGTTTGGCCTCTTGATATAATCGCTCATCTCTTGGAGGCTTTGTTCTGTCTTTTTAAGCTTCTTTTCTATCTTTTTAACAGTTTGGGTTAGTTCCACATTTTGGTCCTCAAGCTCTGAGATTCATTCTTCTGCTTTCCATGCTTATCGTTGTTATTTACTTCATTCACTGTATTCTTTATTGCTGTCATCTCAGTTATCAACTCCATTCTTTCCTCTTGTCTCTTCTCATTTCTACTTATTCTGTCTATTAATATCTTGATATCTGGGCTTGTGGCTTGATACCAGTTGTTCTGGGAGCTCTTCCTTGTTTGAGTTCCAAAATTTGTATTCTCAGTTTTTGTCTTCCCAGGAGTCTGTATGAAACCTGTATTCTTCCTTTGGTTTTTCTTCATTTGTGTTTTTTCCTTCTCCTCCTTTTTTCCCCCTTCTTTAAATCTGTTGTTCAGTAATGGGGGGATGGCTTTTACTTCTGTTTGCTCAATTCCTCATTTTTCATTATGTAGGCCCTCTGGATTTTTTCAGTTTTTAAGCTGGACTGGGGCTGTGGGTTTTGCAGTTTTGAGATTTGATTAAATGGGCAACTGTTGTTCAAAAGCTATCTGCAGATTCCAGTATCTGCTGAAAGGTGTGTGGGCCCCCTGGAGCCCACTTCCCACCACCTTATAATCTGTCCATGTGGTGGGGGTGCATGTTTGCTCCTTGAAAGCAAAAATGATGTAAGGAAAAGGAAAAGAATTTTAAAAAGAAAGGAAGGTGAAGAGAAAGAAGAAAAAGAGGGAAAACAGACAAGTGCACCAACTAACAAATAAGCAAGGAAACAAACAAAGACAGGAAAAACCAAAAACATATAAACAAAAAACTCTGTTGATGTACTCACCCTCAAAAATACCCACATGCCAACAGAAAATCAAAAAAACAATTAAAATAACAGAAAGAAAGCAACTATGAAAATGTAAACAAAAACAGAAAGAGAGAGGAAAAATATTCGCTATGTAGTTATTTCTGGGACTTCAGGTTCCTTTCCCAAGCACTGCTGCCACTCTTGACTGCTACTGCTGTTGGCTGCCACCATGTAAGGGACAGCTCCAGTCTACAGTCTGTCCCCTCCACTCTCAGAGCAGGCTGAGAGGGTTGCTGTCAGCATGGGTCAGACACTCCACAGGCTGCTGTGGAAGAAGGATGAATCAGATCTGGACTCATTCAACTCGTCTGCTGCTGCTGCCACTGCTGTCAAGTCTCCCACTCAGATCAGACTTGTCTGTGCCTGTTCCAGCATGGGGGGAGGGAGTTTGTCACTCCGAGTCCAATGGTCGATCCCAGAGGGGTGCATAGATAGCCTCTGGGTCTCAGGTTGGGGACTGGACAGAGGTGGGTGGGGCAATGCAGGTTTCTGCTTGGTCCTGGGACAGAGAAGATGGCAGCGATTGGCATCTCCTCACTGGTAGTGGGACTTCATTCCAGATTTCCTTGCCAGGCCTTCTCCATGGTTCCTGCTGCTAGTTCCTGGCCTACTGCTGCAGATGATCATGTGTGCTAGGTGCCAGGTGCTGAGGAACAGCTATTCTCTTCTGCCTCCTATCAAGAGACCCCTGAGAAAGGCAGATGATCCTGTGTACTGGAGGCTCCAATCTCAGAGCAGTGATGGGTTGCAGTCATGTCCAGAGGAGACTTCCAGGTGCTTGAACCCGTCTTCCCTCAGACAGGCTTTCACTCACCCACCAGCACACAAGCACTCATGCAGACAGTCTTTATGAACACTCGCCTTTGCAGACTCTCACACTCTGACCAGCTCCATCACGATCTTGCCCATCTCTGCCAATCCCTTTCTTATACTATTATAATAATGTACAGGGTCCATTTGTGAGCACCTGCAGTACTCAGTGCGTTGTTTCTGTGATAAACCACTGAATATTACAGATGATAATTCCATCCAAGTTGCTGCAAAGTTCATAATCTTGCTTTTCTTTATGACTACATAATATTTCACTGTGTAAATGTACCACATTTTCTTTATCCAATTTACTGTCGATGGGAACCATCGTTGGTTCCATGTTTTTCTCTATTGAATAATGCTGCAATGAACATGTGTGTGCATATATCCTTTTGATAGAGTGATTTGAGTTCTTCTAGGTATATTTCCAGAAGGAAGACTGCTGGGTTGTATGGAAGGTTGATTTTTAGATCTTTTAAAAATCACACTGTTTTCCACAGAGGTGGTACTAGTGAACATTACCACCAACAGTGTAGAAGTTTTCCTTCTCCCCACATCCTCTCGAGCATCTCTTGATTTTTGAGTTATTGATGATGGCCATCCTGACTGGAGTTAGGTGGTATCTCAATGTGGTTTTAAACATCAAACTATAAGAATTCTAGAAGAAAACATGGGAAACACCCTTATAGAAATTAGAATAGGCAATCAATTCCTGAACAACTCTCCAAAAGAAAATGCCATAAAAGAAAAGATAGACAAGTGGGACCTCATAAGACTGAAAATCTTCTGCAAAGCAAAAGAAACTAAAGAAACTATCAACAGAGCAGAGAGACAGTCCAGAGGATGGGGAAAAATATTTGCCAACTATAAGTCTGAAAAAGGCCTAACATCCAGGATCTACAAGGAACTCAAATGTGCTGAAAGGAAAAAAACAAACAACCCTATTAAAAAGTGGGCCAAATATATGAATAGACACTCAGAAGAAGACATACAAGCAGTCACCAGATACATGAAGAAATGCTAAGCCTCACATTTTCTTTATCCAGTCAATTCAGATACATGAAGAAATGTCCAACCTCACATTTTCTTTAGCCTATCAATTGTTGGTTGGCACCTAGGTTGGTTCCATGATTTTGCTATTGTGAATAGTGCTGCAATGAACATACAAGTACAGGTATCATTTTCAAACTATGACTTATTTTCCTTTGAGTAGATTACTAGTAGTGAGATTATTGGATCAAATATTAATTCAATTTTGAGTTCTCTGAGAAACCTTCAGATTGTTTTTCATAGAGGTTGAACTGGTTTACAATCGCACCAACATTGGACGAACACACCTTTTCTTCACAACCATGCCAACATCTGCTGTTCTTTGACTTTCTTATAATGGCCATTCTGACTGGTGTGAGGTGATGTCTCATGGTGGTTTGTTTTGTTTTGTTTTGTTTTTCGAGTTGGAGTCTCACTCTGTCACCCAGACTAAAGTGCAGTGGCCGCTCCCAGCCACCGCAGCCTCGACCTGCTGGGCTCTGGCAATTCTTCTGCCTCAGTCTTCCAAGTAGCTGGAAGTACAGGCACGCGCTACCATGCCCAGCTGATTTTTTGATTTACTGTAGAGATGAGGTCTCGCCAAGTTGCCCAGGCAGGACTCGAACCCCCAGGCTCAGGCAATCCACTCACCTCAGCCTCCCAAAGCACAGGATTACAGGCTGAGCCACTGAGCCCGGCTCATGGTAGTTTTAATTTGCGTTTCTCTCTGCTTAGTGATGTTGAATATTTTTTAATGTTTGTTGATCAGTTGTGTGCTGTCTTTTGAGAAGTGTCTATTCATATTCTTTGCCACTATTTGATATGGTTGTGTTTTTCATGTTGAAATGTTTGAGTTACTTATAGATTCTGGGTATTAGACCTTTGTCTGAAGTATAATTTGCAACTATTTTCTCCCATCTAGTAGATTATCTCTTCACTCTACTGATTATTTGTCTTGCTGTACAGATGCTTTTTTGTTGGGAGCCAGCCACGGAGGCCCACTGAGCGTTAGGGATCAGGGAGGGCCGTGGACCTTGAGACCACTAGGATGTGTTCGAGAGCCGTAGACCCCATTTTCCTCCCCCTTTTGCCATGCAGCACAAGAACAACTTAAAGGAACTCTGCTGGCCTAAGCTGAAGACTCTGTGACTGTGACAGGCATAGCTGACTCTAGAAACCCATTGTTCCTGTTTCCCATAAACTGCGGTTTCGGCCTAGGTATTAGATATAATTCAAATTCAGGTCACATTTGGGA
>NW_007258166.1:1487-2607 GCF_000164805.1 Carlito syrichta | reverse complement strand
CCAAAGCACAGGGATTACAGGCTGAGCTACTGAGCCCGGCTCATGGTAGTTTTAATTGCGTTTCTCTCTGCTTAGTGATGTTGAACATTTTTTAATGTTTGTTGATCAGTTGTGTGCTGTCTTTTGAGAAGTGTGTATTCATATTCTTTGCCACTATTTGATATGGTTGTGTTTTTTCATGTTGAAATGTTTGAGTTACTTATAGATTCTGGGTATTAGACCTTTGTCTGAAGTATAATTTGCAACTATTTTCTCCCATCTAGTAGATTATCTCTTCACTCAACTGATTATTTGTCTTGCTGTACAGATGCTTTTTAGTGTAATTAAGTCTCATTGGTCTATTTTAGGTTTTGTTACAATTGCATTTGGAGTCTTTTTTTAATTAATCAACATTTTTATTATGGTTTTATGGGGTACAATTAAGGGTTAGGTGTACAATTACATTTCATTCAGGCACCCTGTTGATAAGAGGTGTTTTCCCATCCCCAGACAGATATTTGCTACTGTTAATCCCATCCCCCTCCCTCCCATAGTTTCCCAGTACTGTCAGTCATTTTCTTATAGTATTACATTGTATGTTCAAGGTACATTATATGAGTGAGAACATGTGATACTCAGATCTTTGTTTCTGTGAGAGGTCACTCAGTATTATAGACTCTAGTTCCATCCAGGTTGCTGCGAAATTCATTTTGTTCATTTTTATGGCTGCGTAGTATTCCACCGTGTATATGTACCACATTTTTTTTAATCCACTCCTCTTTTGATGGGCAGCATGGTTGTTTCCAGGTTCTTGCTATTGTGAAAAATGCTGCAATAAACATACATGTGCAGGTATCTTTTTTATACAGTGATTTGAGTTCTTCAGGATATATTCCCAGTAGGGGGATTGCAGGTTCATATGGAAGGTCGATTTTTAGAGCTCTTAGGAATCGCCACACTGCTTTCCACAGAGGTTGCACTAGTTTACACTCCCACCAACAGTGTAGAAGTGTTCCCTTTTCACCACACCCTCTCCAGCAGCTGTTATTTTTTGGGTTGTTGATAATTGCCATTCTGACTGGAGTTAGGTGGTATCTCAGTGTGGTTTTTGTTTGCATCTCCCTGATGATTAGTGAGGGAA
>NW_007258166.1:0-734 GCF_000164805.1 Carlito syrichta | reverse complement strand
TGGGATTGTGATACCACTGCTTGTTTTTTTGCTGAGGACTGTTCTGGCTATTCTTGGACGTTTGTGTTTCCATATGAATTCCTGTGTTGTTTTTTCTTTCTTTTTTTTATTAATCAATATTTTTTATTATGGTTTTGTGGGGTACAGTTAAGGGTTAGCTGTACAATTACGTTTCATTCAGGCACCCTGTTGATAAGAGGTGTTTTCCCATCCCCAGACAGAAATTTGCTACTGTTAATCCCATCCCCCCCACAGTTTCCCAGTACCGTCAGTCATTTTCTTATAATATTACTTTGGTGTTCAAGGTCCATTATATGAGTGAGTACATGTGATACTTGGATTTTTGTTTCTGTGAGAGGTCACTCAGTATTATAGACCCTAGTTCCATCCAGGTTGCTGCGAAATTCATGATTTTGTTACTTTTTATGGCTGCGTAGTATTCCATCGTGTATATGTACCACATTTCTTTAATCCAGTCATCTTTTGATGGGCAGCATGGTTGTTTCCAGGTTCTTGCTATTGTGAACAATGCTGCAATAAACATACGTGTGCAGGTATCTTTTTTATAGAGTGATTTGTGTTCTTCAGGGTATATTCCCAGTAGGGGGATTGCAGGATCATATGGCAGGTCAATTTTTAAAGCTTTTAGGAATCACCACACTGCTTTCCACAGAGGTTGCACTAGTTTACACTCCCACCAACAGTGTAGAAGTGTTCCCTTTTCACCACACCCT
>NW_007258165.1:192625-193545 GCF_000164805.1 Carlito syrichta | reverse complement strand
CTTTTGAAGAGACAGCTTTTTGTTTCATTGATTTTTTGTATTATCTTTTTGTCTTCTATGTCCTGGATTTGGGCTTTTATTTTGGTGATCTGGATTCTTCTGCTGAAATTAGGGTTTTTGTGGTCTTGCTTTTCCAGCTTCTTTAGTTGGCTTGTTAGATTGTTAATTTGTGTTCCTTCCATTTTCTTCATGTGTTTGTAGGGATATAAATTCCCCTCTTACTACAGCTTTCATGACATCCAGAGATTTTGGTAAGATGTTTTTTCATTTTCATTTGTTTCCCGGCATCTTTTGATCTCTGTTTTGATTGCATCATTGACCCAGGAGTTATTTAGCATCAGGCTGTTTCGTGTCCATGTCTTTGTGGGTTTTGCGGGGACTTTGTTGGTGTCAATGTTTATTTTTATTCCACTGTGGTCCGAGAAGGTGCATGGTAGAATTTCAGTCCTTTTAAATTTGCTTATGCTTGATTTATGGCCAATTACGTGGTCGATCTTAGAATATGTTCCATGCAGTGATGAGTAGAATGTATATTCTGTGGTCTTTGGATGGAGTGCTCTGTAGATATCAATTAAGTCCATTTGGTCCAAAGTCACATTGAGGTTCCGGATCTCCTTGCTGTTTTTTTGTCCTGATGATCTGTGTAGGGTTGTGAGTGGGGTATTTAAGTCCCCAGTTATGATGGTGTTAGAGTCAATATCTTTCTTTAGTTTTCCTAGAAGTTGCTTTATGGAAGTTGGTGCACCTATGTTGGGTGCATGTATGTTTAGGATAGATATTTCTTGTTGACGGATTGAGCCTTTTATCATTATGTAGTGGACTTCTGTATCTTTTTTGATTTTTAATAGCTTGAAGGGTATTTTGTCTGAAATTAAGTTCGCTACTCCTCCTTTCTTTTGTATTCTGTTCGCCTGAAAGTT
>NW_007258165.1:113081-192110 GCF_000164805.1 Carlito syrichta | reverse complement strand
TTTGTTTAGGTGAATTATTATGTGTCTGGGAGTTGGTCTTCTCATTTGTTGTCTTTCAGGCATTCTCTGGATCTCTTGTATTTGAATTTTTTCATCCTTGATGAGATGAGGAAAGTTTTCTTGAATGATTTCATGAAATGTTTGTTCCATTGTTGCCTCTGTTTCTCTCTCTGCCTCAGGAAGCCAAATTACTCTTAGGTTTGGTCTCTTGAAGTGATCATTCATCTCTTGCAGGTTTTGTTCTGTCTTTTTGAGCTTCTTTTCAATGCTTTTGACCTGAAAGCATTTCAGTTTGGGTTAGCTCTGTGTTTTGGTCTTCGAGTTCTGAGATTTTTTCTTCTGCTTGGCTAATTCTGCTTTCCATGCTTATTAGTCTGTTATTCATTTCCATCACAGTATTCTTTACTGCTGTTATTTCTGACATCAGCTCCTTCCTATTTTCCTCTTGTCTCTCCTCAATTTTTTTAATTCTCTCCATTAATGTCTTGATGTCTGGGTTTGTTGCATGTGACCAGTCATTCTGGGGGCTCTTCATTGTTTGTGTTCCAGAATCTGTTTTCTCAGTGTCTGATCTCCCAGGAGTCTGTGTGAGACCTATATTCTTCTTTTGGTTTTTCTTCATTTGTGTGGTTTTTCCCCCTCCCTACTTTTTCCTTCACTCCATATTACCATCTTCTTTAATTCTGTTATTCAGGGGTAAAGGGATTGGTTTTACTTCTTTTTGTTCAATCTCTTATTCTTTATGTATGCCCTCTTACTTTGTTCAATTCTGGAGTTGCACTGTAGTTTGGTGGTGGTCCTTTTTGCAGTTTTGAGATTTACTTAAGAGGGGAGCTGTGATTCAAAATCTATCTGCAGGTCCTGGTATTCGCTGACAGGTGTGTGAATAATCTGGAACCCACTTCCCACTGCCTTGGAATCTGCCCATGCAGTGGGGCTGTAGGTTTACTCCCTGAAATAAAATGTGGTTAGCAGAGAGAAGAGAATGGAGCAGACAGTGGGTTGAAGAGCGGGGTGGAGAGATAGAGGAGTAAGGGGGGAAACAAATGTGTGCCAACAAATGGAGAGAGAGACCTATACTGAAACAGATAAAAACAATAGACCACAGCTACTGACGAACCAACTCCCATACAAAATAAAAATAAAACACATAGTGATGCTAACATACAAGCTAGCCAGCCACCTTACTGGTCTGCTGTTCCTCTATACAAAGATATGGTTTACAGAGAGAAGAGAAGAAAAGGAAGAGGAAAAAAAAGAAAAAAAAGGAACAATACAGTAGGAATAGAATTAAGTCATTAAACTAACAGAATCAATGAAGCACACTCTGAGATATTTCATTTAAGTCCAATGTTCTTTCAGGCTGATTTCTAGTTTTCTTTTCAAGTTGGTAAATTAGTTTGCAGTTGGGGTCAGTTGCCCCTGGTCTGCTGTGAAGGACAGTTCAGATCACCCTCTGCTCACCACTCTGGCTTATGTCTTTTTCAAGCTTGTTTCTCTCGTTTCGGTGTTGTTACCTTGAATCGCCAGCAGGTGGTGCTATCTCAGCTGCTCGCCCCAGAGGGGGTGGGGCTGGACAGGAACCAGCGGAGACTGGAGATGGATGCCTGCCTCAGGGCATAGGCAGGAGACTCATGGCTGGCAGGATGTCTCGGTCACAGGAGAGTTGGCAGTGATCCCAGCAGTTCTTCCCTGAAGGGGCTTCAAGGACTGAAGTCGTGGTTCGTCTCCAGCCCGGGTGGTGCGATGTGCTACCGGCGGCGGTAGCAGCGGTGGCGTCTGCGTTGCAGTGGCTGTCCAGACAGCTGCGATGCCCCAGTGGTGGCAACGGCCAAGCTCTGTATGGAATCTTACTACATATTGCTGGGCAAGTGAATTGATAAAATGTGGTACTTGTGCACCTGTAACACTGTGCAGTAGTTACAGGTATTCAACTAGATATAGATGTAGCAACATGAATCAAAAAATATATCACTAAGTGAAAAAAGGAAGAAATAAAATGAAATATGTCACAATCTAATTTTTATAAATTTAAACGCATGGACACAATAATCTATATATTTTACAGAATTATAAAACAAAAAGATATGCATTAAACAGATTAGAATAGCAGTCTATGAAGGGAAGAGAATGAGAAACACAAATGCAGACAAGAATAATAAAATAATAAATAAGTTTGAAAAAATTAAACAGAAGAGAAGCCTTGTAGTGTACAATAATAATTAACACAAATACCTCAATTCTCGGCATTTCAGTTCAAAAATAAAAGTATTATCTAATACTGGGTTCTAGACTAATTTAATATGCAGATGTGCAATGTTAAAAAATTATTTCTGTAATAAAAATCAATGGCTTATCTTTTCTTTTCTTGATTGTAGCATCATGGTTGTATTAGTTTTATTATTGTGGGAAACCCTATGGATCTACAGAAAAAAGTGACTTGGTTCAGTGTGGTGACTTACACCTATAATCCCAACACTTTGGGAGCCTGAGGCAGGAGGATTGCTTGAGGCCAGGAGTTCAAGACCAACCTGGGGAACATAGTGAGACCCTGTCTCTACAAAATACAAATTTTAAAAGTTAACCTGACATGATAGTGTGTGTCTGCTGTCCCAACTACTTGGGAGGATTGCTTGAGCCCATGAGTTTGAGGCTGCAGTGAGCTATGATCATGACACTGCACTGCAGCCTGGGCTACAAAGCAAGACCCTGTCTCAATAAATAAATAAATAGTGACTTACTACATCACCATCTCCCCTTTATTTTCTTATTCCATTACTGGCTTTCCAAATGTATCTGCACCCCTTAAGCTATAATTAATACATACCTAACTTATACTGCAAAGAGTTTTAGATTAGAAAATAACTTTCTTTCTTTTTTTTTTTTTTTTGAGTTGGAGTCTCACTCTGTTGCCCCGACTAGAGTGCAGTGGCTGTTCCCAGTCACCACAGCCTCAACCTGCTGGGCTCCGGCCATCCTTCTGCCTCAGCCTTCCAAGTAGCTGGAACTACAGGCGTGTGCTACCACACCTGGCTAACTTTTTGATTTATTGTAGAGATGAGGTCTCGCCTGCCCAGGTGGGTCTCGAACCTGCGGGCTCAGGTAATCCACTCACCTCAGCCGCCCAAAGGCACAGGATTACAGGCTGAGCCACCAAGCCCAGCAGAAAATAATTTTCATCATCCACTCCAGTGCGGTGATGAATTTACCTAGGACTTCCCTTCTACTTCTCTGCTACAGTTATTCATCTCTGTAATCTATTCTCTAGCTCTTTAATTTCTTTGGACTTAATAATTAAACTATGGTAGCCATTGATTATTCACCAAATATTTGTTTATCCACCATTTTAGGCACACAGAGTCATTTCCTGGCTCCTTTGGAGTTGTACGGTACTGACTTGATCTGGCCAACAGGGCTGATCCTTCTTTGGAAGTGCAAGACCCTCCAAAGTTCTCTGTTCCATCTGGCCCAACAATCAGCAAAGTTTGAAATGGTGGTTTTTCCATTTGCCAATTTTTCTGAGCAACTAAAATGCACACAGAGCCCAGATAGCCTACGCTGGACATATTACATGAATTTTAAATAAAGATTTCTTGTTTTAAGTTACTGATATTTGTGAGATTGCTTATTGTATTACAGTAACCTAAGATATCCTAACTGAAGCAATGAAATTATTAGTGGAAATCACTTTGGTCTTAGAGTTCGTTCTTCTGGAGTATCAGTTGATATGGCTGATGAGTTTCCACTTACTGAAAACTTGAAAACATCAGTTTAGGCAATCCTGTCAACTCAATATAGTGATTTTCTTATATGGTATAACATGAAAACATGAACTCAAGTCAAGATGAAGACTGTTTTGTTCTTGTCATGAAAGAACAGGTTGGTAAAAAAAAAAAAGATTGGCTTTTCATAAAGTATCATTAATCATTTCTGTGATTTTTTTACACACTTACTGATTTATTTTTAGATGATTCCTTTGAATGATTTTCCCCCTAAGAAAGACTATTAAGTCAACTAGCCTGTCCATTTTCTTACTAAATTTGTCAGAATGTGACACCTGATTCAATTAATCTACTTTTTGCTTCTTTCACTATGACTTTGCTATGTAACAAATTTTAACTGCCATTAGGAAATTCTTTTGTTCTCATGTGAATGAAAAATAAATTGCAATTAATTTGACACTTGTAAATGAACATGTTCTCTTTTGTTTTGTCTGAGATGTCTGCATAAACACTGCTTTTGAGCAGTATCTTTAGTAAAGAAAATGAAGCATAACCTTTGAAATTAATGTGCCAAGAAGGATTGAAAATTTGCTTTATCTAGATGACATTACAAAGAAACCAGGTATACAGTGTGCAAGGTGCCTTTGTTCACAATATAACTGTCATCATGTAGAGTCAATTGAGTATCTTCCTGTGTTAGCATAAATGTATGAGTGTGTGAGGAGTAGTACAGGTGGTATTTACTGTTAGGTTCAATGTGATTCAGAGAACCTTGCCTCTTTTTCATCAAAAGGTGAAAACCATTACCCTCTTCCTTGAAACTAGTTAGGCTTTTGTGATTGCTGCATCTAATAAGTAGGGCAGAAGGGATATGATGTCACTCCCCAGACTATCATAGAAGATGATGCAACTTCTACCAGGTGGTCTGTTACATTGTCCTTGTCCTCCTCAGGATGCTCACCCATACAGTACTGACAGACTGTGAAGAAGTTTAGACTATGTGGAGGACCACTTGTAGGTGTTCCGGTTGATATACACCTCTGTGGCCTCAGCCAAAGCCTGAATTAACTGCAAAACATGAATAAAGAAGACTTCAAGACAAACCCAGTCTCACTTGCCATCTGACTGAAATCTTTTAAGAGATCACAAGCAACGACCATCCAGCTGAGCACACTAAATCCCCAGCATTATGAGAAATAATAATTAAGAAGCAATTGTTGTTGTAGTATGGCATTACATTTGAGGCAGTTTCTCTTCGAGTGATAGATAACTAGAAACAGAGACCAAATGGTAATGTGACTTGTTTATGGTCACACAAGAGTTGTGTTGTAAAGCGCCAAAGTGTGTTTGCCATCTTGCAGTTGAAGATCTTCAAGTTACTATACCTATAATCTATTTTTTGAAGAAAAAAAAGACAAGGTATGGGTGGCTGCTCATAGGAACATAATCATGACTTTTTATCACCCTTATCCACAGATAATAAATAACAAGGGTTTTTGTCTTAGAAAAGCATTGTCAAGCTCCTATGGCAGTCTATCCTATAGTATTTCATCTTCTTAATTTGTTGTTACTGGGTAGGAAGGGGATGGGGTGGGATGGAATTTACAGGGTACATTTCTTTCATGTGACAGTCCCAAGGCAATTTTAGAGTAAAAAAGAATTCAGATTATATGCCATACTTGTGTATGGCTCTGACACTTGTTAGATCTATAATCTGGAATAAGGGTCAGATTAACTAATACACATTTTTTACAGATGAGTAACCTGAAGGCCAAAGAGGTGAACTGACTTTCTCAAGGTCATTTACCAGTACTTCTAAATTCAAATCAAGTATTATCTTGACATATCGTGCTGTCCTATTTGTTTTCACCAAAGAGAGGAAAAGAGAATAAGAAAAGTATTTATCAATTGCTTACTATAGAGTAAAAAAAGGCACTATTCACATATTACTTAATTTTTTTAGATTGGAAAATATAGTTTACTTAGAAATTAAATTGGAGAGAAAGAGGAGATTCACCTTACCAAGGGAGAGGAGGGGTAACTTAATTTTTATAAGGATTGGAAAATATAGTTTACTCAGAAAGTAAATTGGAGAGAAAGAGGAGATTCACCTTACCAAGGGAGAGGAGGGGTAACTTAATTTTTATAAGGATTGATTGGAATTGTTACTGGCATTACTAAACCATTGAACAACTGAGTAAACTGAGGTTTCTAAAACTAACTCAAAGTCACAGATAACATAACAAGAGGCAACATCTCGATCTATACTTAAGTCATTACTGACCAATTTACCTGTCATCAAATCACTATACCATATTCTTGATTTTATTTTATTTTCCTTAATGTTCTTTTAAAAAATTGGCATCTCTTTCATTTTGTACTGTTTTCAGATTAGAAGTTTCATTCTCTTCCCTCTCTAAATTAATATTGGCATTTTTTGATTTGCATAGTTCTGTTCCTTAATTAAAAATACATCTTAAGTGTCATGTCTTTCTAAAAATCATGCAAAGTTATTTCACTTGAAGTTTCTGAAGAGACAAAACCTTAACTGAAAGGTACTTTTTATCCATCTTGCTGCTCTGTATTCTTTTCTTCCAGCATTTCTATTTGACTTTGCAGAATGAATCTAGCTCCTCTTTGAAAACCATTCCCCAGGGTCTTCATACCTTAGTACCACGGAATCATTCTGGCAGATTTCAAACACAAACGAACCCAACAGTGACTTGGGAAGACTGGGATATAAATTTAACTACAAAATTAAACTGTAAAAGAGTGACTGTTGGCTATGCATTATGGACATTCAGGAATATGACTTTCATTTCATGCATTCTCTTTGTTTCTGGGAGGAGAGATGAAATTATAAATATCAAAGACCACTAGGAGTGTAAATTCTGGATTAAATCAATTACAATTATGAAAGTACTCCATATCATCATTCTTCTCAGACCTGGAAACAACAATACAGAAATTCATATGGAAACAAAAACGACCATGTGTAGCCAAAATAATCCTCAGCAAAAGAAACCAAGTGGGAGGTATCATACTCCCAGACTTTAAACTTTATTGTAAGTCTACAATAATCAAAAGAGCCTGGTATTGGTACAAGAATAGGCATATAGGCAAATGGAACAGGATAGAGATTCCAGAAGCAAAACCTTAATTCCTCAACCAACTCATCTTTGACAAAGCCTCTGCCAACAACCACTGGGGAGAGGGGAGAGGAGAACCTAGTCAGTAAACGGTGCTGGGAAAACTGGCTGACCACATGCAGAAGAATGAAACGGGACCCCTACCTATCACCACACATGAAAATCATCAAAGACCTAAATATAAAGCCTCAAAGTATAAGAATCTTAGAAAACACAGTAGACACCCTTACAGAAATTGGAATAGGCAACTAATTCCTGATCAAAACCCTAGATGCCCATGTCATAAGAGATAAGATAGACAAGTGGAACCTCATCAAACTGAAAAGCTTCTGCAAACCAAAATAAATTATCAAGAGAACGGGGAGACAGCTCATAGAATGGGAAAAGATATTTGCCAACTGTATGTCTGACAAAGGCCTAACTTCCGGGATCTATAAGGAACTCAAATGTGCTGAAAGGAAAAAACAAACAAACAAACAAAAAAGCAAAAAAAACTCCAGCCCAATTAAAAAGTGGGCAAAAAGCTCTATTCACAATAGAATAAACATGGAACCAGTCATGTTGCCTATTGAAGCTGGACTGGATAAAAAATATGTGGCATATATGCACAATGGAATATTATGCAGATGTAAAGAAGGACAAACATAGATTTTGCAGCAACTTGGATAGATTTAAAGTCGATCATACTCAGTGATCTATCACAGAAACAAAGAACAGAGTACCATATGTTCTCACTCATATGGACCTTGAACAATTATAGTAAGAAATCCCGTAAGAAAGGGATTGACAGTAGTGGGAAACTGCCACGGGGGTGGAGGGGGGGTGGGATTGACAGTTGAGGGAACTTGCCAGGGGAGGGAGGGGCACACCTCATCAATAAAGGTAATTGCATAATGAACATTTGTATACCTAACCCTGAATTGTACTCCCACGTCTTTAAAATAAAGAAAAAAAAGAAAATCTTTAAAAAAGTGAGCAAAAGACATTAATAGACACTTCTTAAAAGAAGGTATATGACATCCAACAAACACATGAAAAATGCTCAGCCTCACAAATCAACAGAGAAATGCAAATCAAAATCACATTGAGATACCACCTAACCCCAGTAAGAATGGCCATCATTAATAAAACAACAGATGCTGGTGAGGATGTGGAGAAAAGGGAACACTTCTACGCTGTTGGGGAGAGTGAAAACCAATTCAACCTCTAGGAAAAACAGTTTGGCAATTTCTAAAAGAACTGGAAATTAATCTTCCATGTGACCCAGCAACCCCCCTTCTGGGAGTATGCCCGGAGCAACTCAAATCATTCTACAAAAAAAGATACCTGTGCACGCATGTTTATTGCAGCACTATTTACAATAGCAAAAACATTGTGCTGCCCATTGAAACTGGACTAGATTAAAAAATATGATACATATACATGGTGGAATATTATGCAGCCATAAAGAAGGACAAAATTATGGACTGAGCAGCAACTTGGATAGATTTGGAGTCTATCATACTCAATGATCTATCAGAGAAACAAAGAACTGAGTGCCACATGTTCTCACTCATAAGTGAACCCTGAACACCTATCATAATGCTACAAAAAGGGATTGACAGTAGTGGAACTCTGCTGGGGGGAGGGGCATATAACATCAATAAGGGTGCCTGATTCTAATCCAGTTGAAGTGAGGTCCAATGGAAGGCCCCAAACCTCACCTGTACCTAAACCACTTATGTACATAATCCTGACTTGTACTCCATAACTTTAAAATTAAATTAAATTAAATTTATAAAAAGAAATAATTTTATGAAATTTAGTGAAAGACATAATGGAAGAAAAATGGCTTCTTACTCCAGTTAAAACAACCTACTAGTGACAGCTTTGGGTAGTTTAAGCATAAAATGAAAATGTAAAAAAAAAGAACTATTTCACATTGCAAGGTGGATTATTAAAAATAACTTTGGAGTCAGACAGATCTGATGATAAACTATTATATGCAGCTACTGTGTATAGCTCCATTTTGTAATATTTCCATAAAATTGGACAAATTGTTCAGCCTTCTTGAAACTCAGCTTCTTTAACATTTGGAAGGACATTATCCACCTCACAGGATTTTGATTAGAATTAAAAAGAGATATTGTTTTTAAAAGATTTGTCATGCACTTCTTAGTGTATAATAGGTACTCAAAATTTTTAGAAAATAACATTACAAACATTTTAAATATATTAACAGGCATCATGAACTAAAATAAAATGTCTTCAGGATCTGTAGAGCTGTGGAGGGATGGCCTAACTCAAGGTTTTTCATTAAAATTTTAAGAGAAACACTGAACTAACTAAACATGATTAGTACTGTGCCTCATTTGCATTCCACTGGCCACCAGTTCATTATCCATTAAATACAGAAATATTAGAAAAAATTCCTACTTCTCCCTATGTTTAAGCAGTCTTTTAAATAAGACATCTAGCTGGGCTCGGTGGCTCAGCCTGTAATCCCGCCCCTTTGGGAGGCTGAGGTGAGTGGATTGCCTGAGCCCGTGGGTTCGAGACCCGCCTGGGCAGGCGAGACCTCATCTCTACAATAAATCAAAAAATTAGCCGGGCGCGGTAGCGTGTGCCTATAAGTCTGGCTACTCGGAAGACTGAGGCGGAAGGATCGCCGGATCCCAGGAGGTTGAGGCTGTGGTAGCCAGGAGCAGCCACTGTACTCCAGTCTGGGTGACAGAGTGAGACTCCCAACTCAAAAAAAAAAAAAAAAAGATATCTGTAGACTTCCTACCTGATTAAAAATAGAGTAAATCAACTTACATCAAATGTCAGACTCTTACTAGAAACACATAGAAATGCGAGATTAAATGTATAAAAGTAAAGATTTTGTTATATAGGTAAGTTCAAAAAAAAAAAAAACAAAACCTCCAGGTGCTAGCAAATAAGAGATAATTAAGACCTTTTGAATTAAATGTGAGATGATATTTCAGAACCCAGAAAGATTTCAAAGCTCTAAGTATGCTCTTATAGGGAGATAGATCTCAAACACAAATGGGGTTAATGACATATGCCCCAGAACATACAGGAGGAGGAGAAACCACAACTCTTACACAAAGCAAAATACCTTAAAAAGTTGCAGAATCTGACAAAATAAGACTAGACTACCTCTCACTAATACCCCAAGGATAATGTGAGGAAGGTTGCCATCTGTCTAAGGTCTCTTATGTGGTTCAGCCTCCAAAATTTGTCACTTTAGTTCACTATACTAACAGATTAAAAGATTGGAGGAGAAAAAAATTTAAAATCTAAATACATGTAGAAAAAGTGTTAGTTCAAACATTAATGGCTACTCATGAATTTTTTAAAAAAGCTCTTAGTACACTAGAAATAGTCTTCCTTAACCTAATAAGGAGAAACTACCAAAAACACAAATTATATGCATAATTGTACTGAAAGTCCTAACCATTGCAATAAGAGAAGAAAAATTTTTTTAAAAAAAGAAGGGTTCTAATCACAATAGCAAAAACATGGATCCAACCATGTTGCCCATTGAAACTGGACTGGATTTTAAAAATGTGGTACATATACACAATGAAATATTATACAGCCATAAAGAAGGACAATTATATGAACTTCGCAGCAACTTGGATGGATTTGGAGTTGATCATACTCAGTGATCTATCACAGAAACAAAGAACAGAGTACCATATGTTTTCACTCATAAACAGACCTTGAACAATGATTATAATACTATAAGAAAGGGTTTGGCAAACTGGGAATCCCTAGTGGGAAACTGTCAGGGAAGGGGGATGGGATTGGCAGTTGAGGGAAAGTGTTAGGGGAGGGAGGGTCATACCTCATCAACAAGGGTACCTGCATAATCAATGTTTGTATACCTAACCCTGAATTGTACCCCACATCTTTATAATAAAAAATAAATAAATAAAAAGGAGAAGGGTTAAAAAGGAAGAAATAAAATTTCTTTTATTCACAAATGAAACAGTTATCTACACAGAAATGTCAAAGACCTCTATTATTAGAGCTAGGAAAATAGCAATGTTGTTGCATAAACAATGTGAAATAATCTATAACTTTCCTGTATAGTGAAGTAGCAATAGACAATTTGAAAATATCATGATGAAGAAAAGTGTCCTGTTTGTAATACCAAAATCTATAAGCACCTAATAATAAATCTAACAAACATTATAGAAGATTTTTATGGAGAAAATCATAAACATTATTGAAGGACATAAAAAGAATACTTTATTGGATCAGTTAGGGATTATATAATGTTCAGATGTTCATAAAAGAAAACTTAAAAGTGAATTAATTTTTAAGTAAGAAAGAAAATGTTTTCATTCTTTCATGTAAAATGAATCCTGGAAGAGGTTCATTATTGCTGGTACAGTGACTACATAATGCTCTCAGGGATCTAGGCTTTCTGTGACTTTCCACTCTATCACCCTTAGCATGTGACTTTTATTGTCATGATCAAAGAATGGCTGCTTAACTTCTAGCATAACATAAGCATTACAAACAGGAATGAGGTGAAGGATTATGAACCAAAAAGAATGTTTGTGCCAGTAAAGACTGCCTCTTATTTGAGAGCTTTGCCAGAAGTCCTGCTCTGTGACTTGAACTTGCATTTTATTGGTGAGAAATATATCACATATCTATCTCTTACTGCAAGGGGGTTTTAAAATGTAATTTTTCTCCCTTGGATGTTGCTACCCTTAACACAATTGAAGTTTTGTTACTTAGGAAGAAGATGGTATAGATATTGAATAGAAAACCAGTAGTGCATGCCACACTTAGTACTGGAAAGCTATTTCTAGTTTATACATTAAAGACTCATGATCAAAATGATATGAATTCTAGTTGGACATTGTGGCAAAGCCTCTTGTAGACTGAGATGGAAGAATTGCTTGAGGCCAAGAGTTTGAGGCCAGGCAGGGCAACATAGTAAGACCCCATTTCTAAACAGAAAATATTAAAAAATAATGATATCAATTTTACCCTAATTAATATAGGAATTCAAAGCAGTTTTAATTATATTTATAATTGGATTTTTTTCATCCATAATGAAAAAACAACATGAGAGACAGCTCAGCATAGTGATTAAGATCACAAACTCTGGAGCCAGACTAATTGGCTTCAAATCCAGACTCTGTCACTTATAAGTTATATGACCTTTGGACAATTAATTAACCTGTCTGTGCTTTAGTCTCGTCATCTGTAAGGTGCACATGATAATAATGGTACCTCATAGGGTTGTTGTGAGAAACAAATGAGCTACTGTTTTTAAAGCACATTGAACAGAATTTGTCACCTAGTAAATGTAATGCATTTTTTAAACAAATAACAAAATATGAAGAAAAAAGAGACAACAAGATCCAAGATAGTACAACTCCAGATCACAAATTATTTTAAAATGGTAGTAATTAAGATAGTGTACTATTGATGCAGGACAACAGATAGACCAAAATAATAGGATTAGAAAGCTTAGCAACTAATGGAAACACACCAGGGAAATGGACATATGACACCAGTGACAGTAAAAATCAGTGGAGAAAGAATAAGGTAGTCTCAGAATGGCAATTATCAACAACTCAAAAAATAACAGCTGCTGGAGAGGGTGTGGCAAAAAGGGAACACTTCTACACTGTTGGTGGGAGTGTAAACTAGTGCAACATCTGTGGAAAGCAGTGTGGCAATTCCTAAAAGCTCAAAATATCAATCTCCCATATGACCCCGCAATCCCCCTACTGGGAATATAGCCTGAAGAATTCAAATCACTCTACAAAAAAGATACCTGCACACGTATGTTTATCGCAGCATTGTTCACAATAGCAAGAACCTGGAAGCAACCATGCTGTCCATCAAAAGAGGACTGGATTAAAAAAGTGTGGTACATATACACGATGGAATACTACGCAGCCATAAAAAAGAATAAAATCATGAATTTGGCAGCAACCTGGTTGGAACTAGAGTCTATAATACTGAGTGACCTTTCACAGAAACAAAGATCCGAGTATCACATATTCTCACTCATATAGTGGACCTTGAACATCCAATGTAATACTATAAGAAAATGACTGACAGTAGTGGGAAACTATGGGGGGAAGAGGGAGATGGGATTAACGGTAGTAAATATTTGTCTGGGAATGGGGAAACACCTCTTATCAACAAGGGTGCCTGAACGAAACGTATTTACATACTTAACCCTTAACTGTACCCCACAATATCATAATAAAAATATTGATTATAAAAAAAAGGATAAGGTAGTCAATAAATGACCTGGGACAGGTGGTTTCCCATATGAAAAAGCATCATAGTTCTACTTCACAGCACATTCAAAGATAAATATCATATGTATTAAATACCAAAATGTAATGAGAAAAGCAAATTTCATAGACATTAGATGAAAATGTAAGACAATATCTCTATGTACTTAAGGTATAAAAGGATTTCTTAAGCAGAATAAACACAAACTGTCAATGAAAAGATTGGTTAATTTGACCACATACAAAAACAAAACCTGTGCAAAGTCAAATAAAAAATATTATTAGCAAATATAATGTTAAATCACAAACCTGGAAGAGAAATATGTGAAACATATTCATAAAGATTAGTAACTGCAATATGTAAAGAACGTCTAATTAGGAAAAGGTCAAACAACCCAATAGAAATTAAGGGGAAAATTCAAATGACAATACAGAAATTCATATGGAACCATAAACGACCACAAATAGCCAAAACAATCCTCAGCAAAAGAAACAAACTGGGAGGTATCACACTTCCAGACTTCAAGCTTTACTATAAGGCTACAGTGATCAAAACAGTCTGGTATTGGTACAAGAACAGGCACATAGACCAATGGAACAGAATAGAGATTCCAGAAGCAAAGCCTCAATTTCTCAACCAACTCCTCTTTGACAAAGCTTTCAACAACAACCACTAGGGAGAGGAGAACCTATTCCGTAAATGGTGCTGGGAAAACTGACTGATCACATGCAGACGATTGAAACAGAACCCCGACCTATCACCATACACAAAAATTAACTCTAAATGGATCAAAGACCTAAACGTAAAAACTCAAACTACAATAATCTTAGAAAACGCAGGAGACACTCTCATGGAAATTGGTACTGGCAACAAATTCCTGATCAAAATCCTAAGTGACCATACCATAAGAAATAAGGTAGACAAGTGGGACCTTATCAAATTGATGAGAGCTTCTGCAAAGCAAAAGAAACCATCAAGAAAGCAGGGAGACAGCCTACAGAATAGGAAAAAAATATTTGCCAACTGTATATCTGACAAAGGCCTAACATCTAGGATCTACAAGGAACTCAAATATACCGAAAAGAAAAAAAACAAACAGCCCCATTAAAAAGTGGGCAAAGACATGAATAGATACTTCTCAAAAGAAGATATACGGGCAGCCAACAGACACATGAAAAAGTGCTCAGCCTCACTCATCATCAGAGAAATGCAAATCAAAACCACATTGAGATACCACCTAACCCCAGTAAGAATGGCCATCATTAATAAAACAAACTACAGATGCTGGCGAGGATCCAGAGAAAAAGGAACGTTTTCTACACTGCTGGTGGGAATGCAAACTAGTGCAACCTCTTTGGAAGACAGTGTGGCGATTTCTGAAAGAAATTGACCTTCCATTTGACCCAGCAATCCCCCTCTTGGGAATATACCCAGAGGAACTCAAATCATTCTACAAAAAAGATACCTGCACACGCATGTTTGTTGCAGCACTATTCACAATAGCAAAATCATGGAAAACCACGTTGCCCATCAAAGCTGGGCTGGATTTAAAAAATGTGGTACATATACACAAGGGAATATTGTGCAACCATAAAAAGGACAAACATATGGACTTCACAGCAACTTGGATGGATTTAGAGTCGATCATACTCAGTTATCTATCACAGAAACAAAGAACAAAATACCATATATTCTCACTCACAAGCAGACCTTGAACAATTATCATAATACTGTAAGAAAGGGATTGGCAGTAGTGGGATACTGCCGGGAATGGGTGGTGGCAAGGACACAACATCAATAAGGGTACCTGATCTCAAACCAGGCAAAGTGGGGACCAAAGGGAAGCCCAAACTTTACTTATACGATGACCAGTTGTATACCTTATTCTGAATTGCATCCTACATCTTTAAAATAAAAAAATTAAAAAGAGAGAAGTAGGATCTCTCATACACTTCTGGTAGGAATATAAGTTGGCATATTACCACTTTGAAGGGTAGTATGTCAGTATCTTGTAAAGTCAAGATGCACATGCCATATAGCTCAGCAATTCTAGTTCTAGTTATAGAGAATATCTCTTACATGTAGAAATTTGTTGAGGGCTGATTATGTGCCAAGAACTATTCTGAGTGCTTTACATGAATTGTTTTACTTAACCTTCCAAATAACTGCATGCATTAGTCATTGTTGTTATGCTGTGTTATGGATATTCAACTTAGGCAGAAAGGGATGAAATATTTTGCTTAGGTATTCATAGCTAACAGGCCAAAAAGGCAGGGATTGAAACACAACAGATTGACTCCAGAGTCTGCATTCTTAGCTAGCACGGTCATATCTTTCATACCTGAAAGTTTGATTCAGCATTGTTGGTAATAACAAAATAATAAAAATTATTATTATTAATGTTATCTAAGTATTTTCTAGCATAAAATGGCTGAATAAATTGTTGTTAATTGTTGTTTAACTGAAATGTCAGTTAAAATAAAGTAGATCCACTTGTATCAACAGATCTCAAAAAAAATTAAGTGATAAAATAAAAGTGCAGAAGAATTCATGCATTATTTATATAATTTTTAAAACAAAATATTTCATGTTATTTATGAGCACAAACATTTAATAACATATGAATTTATGAACAGCAGTAGTTTACATTCATTTTAGAATAGTGGTTACATTTTAGAAAGTGTTTAGGGAGAATATGGTATTATGGAGAAATAAAAACTAGGGTTCAGTTGAAGTCTATAATACTCAGTGATCTATCACAGAAACAAAAAACGAAGTACCACATGTTCTCATTCATATAAGCAGACCTTGAACCTTAAACATAATACTATAAGAAAGGGAATGGCAGTAGTGAAACACTGCCAGGGGAGGAGGGGTATATAACATCAATAAGGGCACCTGATCTCAAATCAGGGGAAGTGGAGACCAAAGGGAGGCCCAACTTTACCTGTGCATTGACCACTTATTGACCTAATCCTGAATTGTACCTCATATCTTTCAAATAAAATTAAAAAAAAAAACGGAGGCAAACACCTGCAGCTCATCAACACAAACAATCCAATTATAAAATGGGCAAAAGACTTGAATAGACATTTCTTCAAAGAAGATATGCACATATCCAATAAGCCCATGAAAGCACCACTCGTCATCAGGAGCATATAAATCAAAACCACAATAACAGACCTCTTCATACCTACTAGGATGGCTATAATTAGAAAAACAAAAGCAAGTGTTGACAAGTGTAGGGAAAGGAAATTGGAATCCTTGCTCCTTGTTTGTGAGAATGTAAAATGGCGTGGCCACTGTGGAAAACAGTTTGGCAGTTCCTCAAAAAGTGAAACATAGAATTACCACATGACCCAGAAATTCTACTTGTAATTGAAAACAGAAACTCAGAGAGATACATGTATGCTAATGTTCTTTGCAGCATTATTCATGACTGCCAAAAGGTGGAACTAACCTACGTGTCCATCAACAAATAAGTGAACAAGCAAAAAAAAAAAAAAAAGGTTTATAAGTACAAGGGACTATTATTCTGCCATAAAAATTAAACTCTAGTATATGCTAGAGCATGAAGTAATCTTGAAGACATACTAAATGAAATAAGCCAGAACACAAAAGGGCAAATATTGTATGATTCCACTTATATGAGGCATCTAGAATAGGTAAGTTCACAGACACAGAAAGTGATCAGGGGCTAGGAGAAAAGTGAATAGAGAATTGTTGTTAGGTGGGTATACAGTTTCTGTTTGGGGTGATGAAATACATAGTGGTGATGGTTGCACAACATTGTGAATATAATTAATGCCGATAAGTTGTAGACATGAAAATGGTCAAAATGATACATTTTATATTATGTTAATTTTACCATAAGTTTTTAATCCGAGGCAACTATGGCTGAATATTACCATTTAAAAATATATTTGTTAGCTGGGCTTGGTGGCTGAGCTTGTAATCCCGTGCCTTAGGGAGGCTGAGGTGAATGAATTGCCTGAGCCCGCGGGTTCGAGACCCGCTTGGGTAGTGAGACCTCATCTCTACAATAAATCAAAAAATCAGCCGGGCATGGTAGCGCATCCCTGTAATTCCGGCTACTTGGAAGGCTGAGGTGGAAGGATCGCCGGAGCCCAGCAGGTGGAGGCTGTGGTGGCCAGGAGCGGCCACTGCACTCCAGTCTGGGCAACAGAGTGAGACTCCAACTAAAAAAAAAAAAAAAAAAAATATATATATATATATATATATATATATATATATTTGTCTGATACTTAGGTGCTATATTATTTGTATTTTTCTTTATACTTGAAATATTTCATAATAAAAGCTATCAATGTTGGATTTATTAAGATCAAAACGTAATATACTATTGAAAAATAACTTTGGAAGTTTTAAGATGTCTAGATATAGGGACTTCATTAATTCACTAGCCAAAGATATCGTGATGCATTACATTAAATATTAAAATTAATGATTTAAAACAACCTAAATCTGCTTGAATGATTTGGAAGCTGAAGCAATGCATGCTTTTATGTGTGCAAAAGTTTTAAATTCATTTGACTGTCAAGCAGACAAAGGGTCATACACCTTGACAATCTCAGCAGTTTGCAGAGAAAGTTGCATTTAAATTTTAAAAGGCTAGCAAAACAGATGTACTACATTTGCACTGTTCCCATTAGAATTGCAGACTACGATCAGCAGGAAAGAGTGCTATCAATGCTACTTCCAAGTCTATATCTAATTGTGTGAAAATGTCTCATATTTTATATTCTATCCATATATTCTATACTAAGGATATCTTTTTTCAACATGAGTTTTATAAAAGGGACTTTACTGGTGGTTCATTTTCAACTGTTTGATGTCTATCTTAAAACAAGTGAAGTTATGTTTCTAAAAGCAGCTTGGAAATAGTTTTCATGTGTCCCATATAAGTAAGAAGAAATTCAAATAAGGTGATAGAACTGATTTGAGATTTTCCCTTATCATTTTTTCAGTAGGTGATGTCAAGCCAGTTGCTTACCTTGTCTAGGTCTCCAGCGCATCATGAAGAAAGGAATGGATTGGCACCAGTTGATCTCTGAGGATCAACCATTCTCTATAGACTAACAAAGTTCTTTGCTCATTTTGTAAAGCAAGGTAAAACTGATTCCAGAATCTTAAAATAAAAGCCAGTTTAATTTCCATAGACAATATCAGTTATGTCAAATAATATTTTTAAATTTCTTTTTGGATTCATTTAAATAGAAGAATGAACAAAATTAAAAGGACGGCCAAACTGATAGCAGGTTTACAATGAGCAGATGCTCTTTATGATGCAAAATTTAATTTGCAAGGTTTTGTTTCTCAAAACCACCAGCCTATTTATTTGCTTGAACTGTTCCAAAGTTGTTTTATGTACACCAAGAAAATGTGGATATTGTTTTTTGTTATTGTTTACTTGGGGTTTTCATTATTATAAAGATAAGTCTATATTTGTCCTTGGAAAGTAATAAGCAGAAGTTAGGTGAGTAGGTACCCAGTATTCTAGAGCATCCCTGTCCAAAAGAAAGATAATGTGATCCACATATGCTATTTTAAATATTTTAGTAGCTACATCAAGTATTAAAAAGAAATGGATGGAATTAATTTTAGCAATATATTTTATTTGACACAATACATTCAAAACATTATCATTTCAACATTTAATCAATATTAAAAAACATATTAGTGAGATATTTTGCATTTTTTTTAATGCTTGGTCATTGAAATCCTATGTGCATTTTACTCTTAGAGAACATTTAAATTTGGATTAGCCACATTTCAAGTGCTTATGCCTATGGTATTGGACAGTGATGATCTAGAAAAAGAGTGTAATATAGCTTTTAAAAGTTATTTAGTGAAAGGTACCTCCAGTATTGCCATGCCAGACAGGGCCCTATTGGGGAAATGAACTGATCTGAAGAAAGAGCCCAGGCTCCTGTTGGAGAAAAGGTTTATTTATAGTCCCGCTTCAGCTCTCTGATTCAAACTTTAGGGAGATGTGTCATAGTGGACAAAAGTGGCTCAGTTAGGAACTATTTGCAGGTCATTGCAATGTGAAGTAGTTTTGCAAAATTTATATTTGCCAGAGATGATTGTATTGCAAACTTAAAATGCACTTTGTCCAATAAATGCAATTAGTTGATTATTTGGTTACAATATTACAGTATCTGTAGGAGGCTTGTTATGGTTTGAATGTTCCTTCCAAAACTCATGCTGCAGCTTGGTCCTCAATGTGGCAATGTTGTGAAGTGGGGCCTTTAAGAGGTGATTGGGTCATGAGGGCACAACCCTCATGAATGGTTTAATCCATTCATAGACTGATGGATTCATGGGTAATGGATTAATGGATTATCATAGGAGAGAAACTAGTAGTTTTATAGGAAGAAGAGAGGCTTAAGATAGCATGTTAGCATGCTCAGTCCCCTTGCCATGTAATGAAATAGCCTCAGGTCTCCTCAGAGAGTCCCCACCAGCAAGAAGGCTCTTGCCATAGACCTGGGACCTTTCAGCCTCCATAACTATAATAAATAAATTACTTTTCTTATAAACTACATGGTTTTAGGTATTCTATTATAAGCAACAGAAAATGAACTAATAGAAGTCTGTTGGCAGAGGATAGAGCATGATTTGTCTTTTTTTTCTGTATTGCTGAGTGTCTCCTGGATTATGTGTGAATAATTGGAATAATTATGATGCAGGGTATGCTTTGCACAAAATTTATGTACAGCCTTCCATAAACTCAGAAGTGGCTGTTATGGCTTTCAGCTTCCCAGGATTAAAAAAAAAAAAAGTCTATGAAACCCCGACAGATGTAGAGAGTCTTGTGCTCTTTATTTTATAGTAAAGGCCCTCAGGCCATCACTCAATAACTCTTACTTTTTAAACTTACACACCAACATATAGTAAGAATAATGACAACGATGTTACCCTCTGTTTATATTTCATTTTTATTTTCAAAGTCACTTTCACATATATTACTTTGATTTCCACAAACTTTCTGCAAGCTAAAGAAAGCAATCTATCCCTACTACACCAAGGTCATGAACTTTGAAAAAATTAACTCAGGTTCCTGAGCATTACTCGTCTTATCTTGTAATATGAATAATACAACTTTTGTTATATAGTCATTGGGTTAAATAAGATAGCACATTTAAAATGCATTGCATAATGTATATGATCATTAGATATTAGTTGCTCTCATCAATAGAAATTTACACTTAAATAATAGCAAATGTTATAGTCAGTTTTATACATATTGCAATCATAATAGCTAAAGTATACATTTGGGCTCGTAAAATCATGTACTCATAGAACTAGAAGGATTTAAGATCTAATTCAGTAGCACACGTTGGGGAGCTACAGTGTACCAGGCACTGTACTAGGCACAGATGATCTAATCCACACTTCAAGAGACTGAAGCTGAGGAAGGGAAGTGGTTTGCTCCAGGTCATATGGTGAATACATGATGACAATGACATTAAAATATAGGTTTCATCAAACTAACGAGCTTCTACAAAGCAAAAGAAAACATCAAGAGAGCAGGGAGACTACCCACAGAATGGGAAAAATATTTGCCAACTGTACATTTGACAAAGGCCTAACATCTAGGATCCACTCATAAGCGGACCTTGAACAATTATCATAATACTATAAGAAAGGGTTTGGCAGTAGTGGGACTGCCAGGGGAGGGGGTGGGATTGGCAGTTGAGGGAAACTTCTGGGGAGGGAGGGGCACACCTCATCAAAAAGGGTACCTACATAATCGACGTCTGTATACGGAACCCTGAATTATACCCTACATCTTTATAATAAAAAATAAATATAATATAGGTTTTTAAAAATTAAGTACATATACTTTTCATGATATTACTTTCATTTGAAGAAAGGATAACTGTGCTACAGCTCTGTATTAGGATTATCTAGGCTTTGCTATGATGATAAATCCTGAAATTTCAGTGGCTTAACACATAGAAATAGTCTTATTTGCATATAGTACGCTGTTGGTCTGTCTATTCTGCAGACCAGTTTCCTTTCAAGGGTGACTCAGAGATCCAGGTTGTCTCTATCTTGTGGCTCTACTATCTCAACAGAAGGCTTCTATGGTCACATCAAGAGTTAAAATAAAGCAAGGGTGTTTCACTTCCTCAGCTCAAAAAGAGAATGGACTTAACTTCTGCTCACAGCACAAGTTTACCTAGGATATTCAATGTTTGAACTGAAAACTTTTGTAACACTTCCCTTCTCTGAATGACACAATTATTTTCAGTAATGATCCTGGCATGAGATGAATAATAATAATGGCCAGAAAAACAAGACGGTCAGTGCAAATTTTCCTTCTTATTTTTATATCAAGGCTGTATAAAAGAAAGGATTCAAAAGTAAATGTTTTAGTGAAAAAGTCAAAAGAAAAAAGTAATACATTAATATTTCATATTTATAAAAAGATAATTTTTGAAAAAAAGGATAAATTATACCTACATATTGGTAAACCCAGTAGTAATTAATAATGAAAATGATATTACAGTTTCTGATGTTAATATTTCTGCTAATTTGTCAGACTCATCAAAATCAGTCTCATATTTGTGTTCACTCATAGTCAGCTGAAGAATACTTTTATTAGCTTTAACTCTAAAATATTTATTTCATATGAAACAACAAACTTACAAATAATTAGGAAAAATACATAAGGATAAGTTTGGTAGAGTTTCATAAAATTCAGCTTCAAAATAAATTCTAAAAATTATAATACTGTCCATGTCTTTGCTTCTTTGGGATTGATTTCTGTGGCCTTCAAATTTCTCAGCAGTCAAAAAAAATTTTTCAACACAAATTAAAATGCCAAGTGGTTTCATAAAATGAAAGATTTATGGTAACTCAAGTTCACAGTTTTTGTCTTCATGATCACTGTGCTATCATGGTTGATTTTATCTACTACTTAAATGGAAGGGTATGTAGTTGGAGACAGGAACTATGCAAAGAAGCTCAAATGATTCCAAACTCTGACAGACTTATTTTTTTCTTTTCTATTTCTTTCTTTCTGTTTATTATTTATTTATTTTATTTTAATTTTTCTAGTGACAGGGTCTCATCATGTAACCCAGGCTGGAGTGCAGTGGCACAGTCATGGGTCAAGAGCTCCCCCTGCCTTGGTCTTCCAAGTAGCTGGGACTACAGGCGCGTGCCACCATACCCGGTTAATTTTTATTTTTATCTTACTGTGTTGCCCAGGCTGGCCTAGAACTTCTGGCCGTAAAAGAAACGTGTGTAGCTGAATCTGTGAGTCAGGGTTGATTTATACTTGGCAGTTCTCCAAATTCACTTTCATTTAGAATACAATGTTTCTGAAAACATAAGTTAGAACAAAGTGCCAATTTGAGACTTGGATATATACAATTAAAACTTAACAGTAACCATATATACACACATATATATGTAGGAATAGATGCATTAGTTATATTGTTTAGAATTGCCAGAATTAAGTGGTGATAGGTTGATTTTAAATTTTCTATAGACCACCTTACTATATGCACCCTGGGAGGCTGTTTCCACCGCCATGGTCTTGTTATACCACCAGCTCATAATCCATTGGCCAGAACTAGCCATTTGACTTTTCTCAGCTGTGATGTCTGGGAAGTGTGGGGAGCACATTGATTTGGGAGCTCTGGTGCCTCAAGTCAGGCAGGACATTTCCAGTCAAGGCTGTGTGTGTGTGTGTGTGTGTGTGTGTGTGTGTGTGTGTGTGTGTGTGTGTGTGTGTACACAGAAACAGCTCCAGTGACAGTAGGCTAGATTCTATTGGGTCTGGCAGAGATCAAGAGAATAGATATACATATTTTAATGGACACGTTTTTTCTAAATAAGGCTAGAGGATATTATTCAGAGAGATTTCAGGAAGGACATTGCATAAATCATAGCTCTGATACAGAGGGATTAATTTTGTGATTGCTTTCAGGGCCTCCTCCTATTCTCAAAATTCAGTGCTTTCTTCTGTGGTTTGGCTGCACCCCAGATAAGTTGAATCCTGTGATCAGAACAGATAAAATTGGAGAAATATGCAGTAATGTAGTGTTTTCACAAAGTACTTGCTAAGAATAATCTGGGACAACCTGTTAACTACACAAAATACCAGACCTTTACCCAGGAAATTCTACTTCCAGAGTTCTGGGTTGGGCCCCAGGACTCTGTTTAGAAAAAGTATGCTAGGTGAAGTTTATCTTCAGGCTGTTTTGGAGAACCCTTTGGTAGTTGTAAGAGCACAGTCTCTATAGTCAAACAAACTTTTTAAATGAAATTTCAGTTTCCCTGAGTCAGGAGTAATTTTCAGCCATCTGGTCCTGACAGATTCTTGCCCAATCAAACACAAATCCAGAACACCTGAATCACTGTTCTGGCTCACCTGGTCGATGTAGGTATTGGCCACAAGGAGAGCTAGTTGTAGCAGGTGACAGAATAAATTGTCTCCGTTGCTTGTGGGGATAGGTAGGAGAAGAGAAACCAATAAGGTAGTGGTTTCCAACATGATTTGGGAGAGATGCATTGTAGTTCAAAGCAGATGTCCAGGTGCTTTTAGAATGCATTTCACATTTGCTAAATCAGTGGATCTCAATGTTGGTTGTACACAGAATCACCTAGGTAGTTTTAAAAAAATAATGACTGCCTGAGTCCTGATCTCAGAAGTTCTAACTCAATTGTTCTTGGGTATGGCGTGGGCACTGGAGTAATTTTTAAGCTCCCAGGGTCATTTTAACGTTCATTTGAAGTTTCAAACTGCTTCCCTAGATTGAAAACCTGTGATCTAGGACCTCTACCTGGTGGGTAGTGGTTGGGGTTTATTCTTTACATGGCAGGTATTTTTATATCACTGTGTTGCCTAGGCTGGTCTAGAACTTCTGGCTTTAAAAGGAACTTGTGTAGTTGGGGTTTATTCTTCACATGGGCAGGTATGCGGTTGGTAAAATGAAGCAGCAGGAAATGAAATCAAGGTTTCCCTTGGATAAAGGTTAGACTAGTAACCTTCAAGTTGTGGGGATTCTGGTTTGCATACCGAGTTCAGGTCAGTATTCCAGACTTTGAGAATTTTTTAGATAAAGGACCTTGAAAAATTCATGGGTCAGAGAAGACAATCAATGCAAATTAAGTGAATGACAGTGGACTCATACCTGGAGGAACTGGAATACTCAATAGTGAACAGAAGAGGGAGCTTGATCACAAGAGTCATATTGAGTCTTGGTTCCAAGGAGGTATGAAGTGGAGACCAGATATGAGACTAAGGCGAGAGCCCAGTTTGTGAAATCAGATTTTATCAGTTCAGATGACTTGGATACAAGTAATAGAATATACAACTTAAAGTAGCTTAAACAATAAGAGTATGTTAATCAGTCTCATAATTGGAATTCCGGAGGTTGGCAGTTCCATGTTAATTCAGCTTAATGGTCTCAGGGCTCTAGATGGGCTGGGCTATTCTACTCCATAGTTCTTTTTGCTGTCTCCTCCTGATCACAAGATACCTGCCACATCTCCAAATATTGTCTGCGCAAAGCTGCATGCAAGAGCAGGAAGAAAGAAGTTGAATCTGAACTTGTTTCTTCAGGAAAAAAAAATCAGGAAAAAATACTTTATTTTCTGGAACCCCCTCCCCCACCAGCAGACTTCCCTCATGCTTCATTTGCTAGAACCTCTACATGACTGCCAATGTCTACATTAATCACTGTCAAAGAGGTATGGAGCTACCATGATTGTCTTAGAACATGCTTCATCCCCTGGGACCTATACTTTGCCACTTCACATTTACTGTTGGCAAGGAATATCAGGGACTTCACAACCTGGCTGATTTAAAATTGCGTTTATAAGATCAGGATGTAACCCTCTTTGTATTTTCCCAGATTGGGAACAGTTTGGTTTCAGGGTCTGGGTTACTTTGCCCAAGAATGATGACTGGGGTGACCTTGGCAAGGAATCAAGGTGGTTATTGCCGAGTTTTGGATACTGAGTTTTGTATTAAGTTGGCACGACTGCTAACTAGAGGTCAGATGCATGTGTATTATGAACAAAGAGTGATGAAAGACATGTCCTCATATACAAAGAGACTACAGGAAATGGTTCAGCCAGTTGGAAGGCTTTATTTTAATGGCTACCAGCTAAAGGCTCGTTGGGCTGGATAGCTGCCAAACTGTATTCTTATGCTATTCATTCTCATTCTCTCTGTCTCTGTCTCTGTCTCTCTCTCTCTCTCTCTCTCTCTCTCTCTCTCTCTCTCTCCCTCCACCTCCCCTCTCCGTCTCATTTCACAAGCGCACAGAGCTTTGAGAAGGCAGTTGATCTTCTTCTTGTTTGGAGATATTTATTGACATACACATAGGGATATGTTAAGGTCAAACAGTTCCTCATTTGTACATATTTGCTCCTTCTGCTCCTCTCTGCATGAATTTCATATGGCTCTGAGAACCCCGTCTGGGTGAATAAAGTCTAGAGAAGCTTGTTTCCAGCCTGAGGAAAGCTGGTGCTCAGCTTGAAGCAGGCTGTTTTATATATTTGACGTAAAAAAGAATAGAAATCATGCACTGTAGTTTTATACTTCTGAGCTTACTCCTGGTAGCAATATCAATACATTGTATGTTTCATTTGAAGTGTCTTTTAGTAAACTTTTGGATTAATCTGACAGATGTTTACTGTCTGGTATTGCTTCTTTGCTTAACTTGGTGAGAGCAATGCAATGGAATTCTCCCAAGTGAATTGTGAGTGAACTCTGGTAACTTCATAACCTTAAAGGTGGTTGTAGTTTTATAGAGGTTTATCGTTTCACAGAGTAGATTTAAATATATAGGGACTTTGATTCATTTTCGAGAATAAGAAGTCATTTGTTCAATATTTTCACAAATGTATTCTGTGGAAACCTAGACCCATATAGAATTAAATATAGTTTCATCATATTAAATAAATGAAAATGATATAAATACATATTAAAATCTCTGAAAAGTTTTAAAGCAGAGAAAACTGTTAATGTTGATTTTTTTAGCGTTTCCCAAATGTATTTAGCATCATAATATCTTTTGCTTCTGACATACTATGAAGCAGATCTTCTTAGGAGCACATTTTGAGAGATGCTGCACTCTTTCATATTAAGAAAAATGGGCAGACACATCTAAAGATGACATACAAGCAGCCCACAGACACATGAAGAAATGCTCAGCCTCACTAATCATCAGAGAAATGCAAATCAAAACTATGAGATACCCTCTATCTCTGGTAAGGATGGCTGTCATTAATAAGTCAAAAAACAACATGTGCTGATGCAGCTGTGGGGAAAAGGGAACACTTCTACACTGTTGGTGGGAATGCAAACTAGTTCAATTTCTATGGAAAGAATTGTGGCAATCTCCAAAAGAACTAAAAATGGATCTTCCATACGATTCAGCAATCCCTCTGTTGGGACTATATCTGGGGGAACTCAAGTTGCTCTACCAAAAAGACACGTGTGTTTATTGCCACACTATTCATAATAACAAAAACGTGGAACCAACCATGCTGCCCATCAAAAGTGGAGTGTATGAAGACAATGTGGTACTTATACATGATGGAGTATTACTAAGCCATAAAGAAGAACAAAATCATGCACTTCACAGCAAATTGGGTGGATTCGGAGACCATAATACTGAGTTATCACAGAAACAAAGAATTGAATACCACATGTTCTCACTCATAAGTGGGCCCTGATCACTAGTCACATTAGCACAAGGGTGGGATCAGCAGTCACTGGGCACTATTAGGGGAGGGAGGGAGGAAAGAGGGTGGGAAGCACATAACAAACAAAGGTATCTGGTTCACTACCAGGGGAGTAAGGGTCACCTGGAAGGCCAAACTTTATCTGCATGCAACCTACTTATGTAGTAAATCTTCACTTGTACTCACAACTATATAATAAATAAATATTTTTTTAAAAAAGAAAGATGGGAAAACATTTTTAAAAATTTTTAGTCCAGAGATCAGTTCTAGAGAGGTTAAGGTACCAAAGCAAGCAAAGGACCAGAGGCAGGAAACATGAGGGCATGTTTGAAAAAATAGTAATTAGTTCAGCAAGAGTTGACACCCTTGACTATGAAGGGATAGTGAGGCTTTAAAGGTAAGTGAAGATCTAGAATGGTCTTTGCGATAGTTTGGATATTTGGCCCTCTACATCTTATGTTGAAATTTGATTTCCAGCATTGGAGGTGGGGCCCAATGGGTGGTGTTTGGGTCATGGAGGCAGATCCTTCGTGGATGGTGTAATGCCCTCCTAATGGTGGGGGTGGTGAGTAAGTTCTCACTCTAATAGTTCCTGTGAGAGTTCTCCCAAGAGCTGGTTGTTAAAAAGTGCCTGGCACCTTCCCTGTCTCTCACTTCCTCTCTTGACATATGACCTGTACACACCAGCTTCTTTTCACCTTCCTCCGTGAATGGAGGCTCCCTGAACCTCTCATCAGAAGCAGATGTTGGCACCATGTTTCTCATACAGTCTGCAAAACTATGAACCAAATAAACCTCTTTTCTTTATAAATTAGTCAACCTCAGGTATTCCTTTATACCAGCACAAAAAGACTACTACAACCTTGGATGTCAAGTAAAAGAGTTTAGATTTTATTATGAATCATTAGTTGAAGTTTGTGAAATATGAAGATGCCTTCTGTATTTCAAGAAGATAACTCTCATCAGCATGATGCCTTGATTGGTGGTGCATAAAACTCATTGAGAAAGAAAAGCAATGACCCAGATGAAAAATTAGGGAGGTATGAACCTAGGCAGTGGGAATGGGCTGAAGTGAAAGGGCAAGTTAAAAGAGTTAGAAAAGTAGAATCAGCAAAAATTGATGATCAAATTCTACATGGAATATACACGGGTCGCTGAAGATACCTTTTATTTGGGGGGGGGCTAATTGGAAGAATGGCCATGCGATTAATTACCGAGGAAAACCAGAATATACCAGATCTAGATCAGATTATATTTCTTTCTGCTCAAACCCTCCATTGTTGCTCATTACATTCAGAATAAAATATCTTCCTCTTACTCCTACATTCCTGCCAACAGTGATCTTTTTTTTTTTTCTACACTTTTCCAAGTTCATTCACATGTCAGGGCCATTGAATTAGCTGTCCTCTTTCTTCTTGGGATGCTCATCTCCCAGTCCTCCCAATGACTTTTTCTATCTTATTGAGGCTTCTGCTCAAATATCGCCTCCACGGAAAACCCTTCCCTGAATGTCCTGTCTAGAACAGATGCCACCCTCATCCTCACTTCATTCACTCTTTAAAACAAAAATTGAGATAAAATTCACATACTATCAATTTCACCATTTTTAAAGTGTATGATTCAATTGTTTCAGTGTGTTCACAATGTTGTGCAAGAATTACCACTGTCGTTTTGGTTCTTCCCCAAAGGAGCCCTCCTGTCCATTAGCAGTCACTTTTAATTGCACCTTCCCCCAGTCCCTAGCAGCCACTTTCACTCTCGGTGAATTTGCCTATTCTGAAATTGTCATATAAATAAAAACATGCCATATGTGGCTTTGGTGTCTGACTTCTTTCACTTTGCATGATGTCATCAAGGCTCATCCATGTTGAAATATTATATAAGTACTTCTTTCCATTTTATATGCAGAATAATTTTCCATTATATGGATGTACTGAATTTTGTCATTAATCATTAATCAGTTATCATTAATCAGTTAATAGATATATGTGTTGCTTCTATTTTTGCTATTATAAATAATGTTGCTATGAGCATTCATGTACAAGTTTTTATGTGAATATGTGCTCTCATTTTTCTTGGGCATATACTTAGGAGTAGATTACTGGGTCATACAGTAATCTTATATTTAAAATTTTGAAAAACTGTCAAACTGTTTTCCAAAGCACCTGTGGCATTTCACACATCCATCAGCAGTGTATGAAAGTTGTAATTTCTTCACATATTCCTCAAGATTTTTACTGCCTGTTTTTTCAATTATCACTATCCTAGTAGGTGGAAAGTGGCATCTCGTTGTGGTTTTGATTTTCATCTCCCTAATGAATTATGATACTGAGCATCTTTTCATGTTATTGGCTGTTCATTTATCTTCTTCAGTGAAATATCTATTCGAGTCCTTTGCCCAATGTTTTCACTGGTCTATTTTTTGTTTTACCATTGAATTGTAAGAGGTCTTTATATATTCTGGACACTCAACTTCTACAGTTGTATGATTTGCACATGCCTGATGTAGTCATGGGATGGAAGAGCAAGGACACCCCAAGTAAATTCATGGAAGTGTCCGGTTTAGATGAGGGGATGACTATTAAGGGAAATCATATCCTCCATAATATTCTGGTGAAAGGTTGTAATCGTTTTAAAGGTACTCATAATGATATTCTGAAGACTATTCCTTTCAGAATTATTCTGCGGAAACAATATAAATCAAACCACCTAGCAAATAAAACCTTTTTTTTAAGGAATAATATCTTAATGGGCCATTTCAGGATAAACAAGAAGTAGAACCACAAAATCCTACATGATCTAGTTCCCACTATGCCTCTAATAAACCTCATTTCCTACTTCTCTCTCCTTTGCTCACTTCACTTCAGTCACAATGGTTTCATTGTTGTTTTATGAATTTTCAGTGCCTGCTCCTGCCTTGAGACTTTTGCATTGTTGCTTTCTTTGTCTAGAATGCTCTCTCTTCTATCTATCCATCTATCTATCTACCAGTAATCTCTTTTTAGATCTTTACTCAAAATGAATTTTCTTAGTGGTGCTATAGATCTAAATTTTTTCTTTTCTTTAATTTTTCATGATCTCTTCTGTGCTTTACTTTTCCTTTAGTACATATTATTATATGTAATATTTTATATTTTACTTATCTTGTTTATTATCTATCTCTCCCCCTGCAATATAAGCTCCAGGAAAGCAAGTATGTTTATCTTTATCTATTTTGTTCACTACTGTATATTACTGTACTTGGAAGCATTTCTAAGTCATAGTAGGTGCTCAATAGATATCTGTTGAATGAACGAACCACAAGCCACATAGAGCAGGCCTAAAATCCTGGTTCAGAGACTAAAATTCTTGCTGATTCATACTTGTATATTTACTCTTTTTCTACACTTCTGCTGCAGGTTTAACAGTTTCCCTTTATCCATGCTTATATTTCATGACCTGTGAATTTTCTGCTAAGAGTTTTACATAGTTACTGTTGGCCATGAACTAGCATATACATAGTTGAAATTAAGTACTAATAGAAGGTGAAGAGTAGAATCCAAGGTGGCTAGGAGAACTTCAAGACTCCAGAGGCTCATGGACGTTTTCAGAAAAACATTCAATTTCCCACAACATACTGAATGGATCTAGATCTTATCTAGATCATATGGGGCAGGATGACCTCATTTAATATTGAAATACTTACTACATGCTCTTCTTTATATAGATTATCTAATTTTATTCTCACAGCAATTCTTATAAAGTAGATATCACTATCTGTATCTTACAGATGAAGATCTTGAAGCTCTGAGAAGTTCAGTGACATGTCTAAGACCAGATAATTAGTTTGTGGAAGAGTTTATATTGAAACCCAGATGTCAGACATGCAAAGTCCATTTTTGATCACTTGGTTATGCTGCTACCAGAGAAGTCTAAAAAGGATCTATGCTGAGGAGCAATGATTTTGCAGCTACAATGAGATTTAATTCCAGATAAGCAGAGAATCATGGGATCATCAACAGAAGAAGTGATTTCTATTGGCTAGGTAAAATATGAGCAAGGTCAAATCTAATGTTTATCCACCGGAAATTTTTTCAGTATAAAGTATTCTATAGATGTTATGAACTTGGCATACTTGCAAAATAAATGACATCAGGAACTCAAAAAGATGTCTGCACTTAATCACAATAGCCAAGATGTGGAAGCAACCTTGATGTCCATTGATTATTGAATAGATAAAGAAAATATGATATCTATATATCTATATTTATCTATAGTATGCAGTATACTACTACTCAGCCTTACAAAAGGAAATCTTGTGATATGTAACAGCATATGAACCTGGAAGTCATTATGCTAAGTGAAATAAGCCAGTCTCAGAAGAAAAATACTGCATGATTTCACTTATATGAGGTATCTAAAGTAGTTGAACCCACAGAAGCATGGTGTAGAGTGTTGGTTGCCAGAGACTGGCAGGATGGGACAGGGGTGGGGAAAGGGCTATTCAACAGGTATAGAATTTCAGTTCTGCAAGATGAATAAGTTCTACAGTTTGTACAATATTGTGCCTACAGTTGTCAATACTGAATTGTGTATTTTTAAAAATGTGTTAATAGATTGTGTCATATTGTGTTCCTACCACAATAAAAATATTAAATGCTGTATGCACTGCTAAATTTGTTTTCTTATTGTTTTATTTGTGCACTTTAAAATTGTGTTTTTGCATATGTAAGTATAGACCAGTCTATAGGGGCTTGTGTCTTTTCAGTATTAACTTTCTGATGCCCAAATATCAGAGTAATATTTACCGTAGAAGCAGCTTTGAAGATCTTTGCCTTCTTTCCCTATGGGTTGAAATGTTTGTATAGTATGGAAATTATTTTTGTAAGTATAAAACAGAATTTCTTAACCTTAGCACCATTGATATTTTAGGCTGGGTAATCTTTGTTGTGGGGGATTTTCCTGTAAGCTGTAGAATGTTGAGTAGTGTCTCCGTCCTCGACCCACTACTTATCAGTAGTACTCCTCTCCACCTCAGTCGTGACAACCCAGAACATCTCTGGACATTGCCATTTCCCCTGGGGCGCAAAATCTCCCTCCTCCCTGCACACACTGGTTAAGAAACACTCATGTAAAAACGAATTCTTCTACTAACTGCTTTGGTTGAGAACCTTTTATTTATTTTAGAGTTGTGGGGTACATGTGAGGATTTACTATATAAGTAAATTGCGTGCAGGTGAGATTTGGGCTTCTAGTGAACCCGCTCTCCCCCTAGTAGTGGACATGGTACACAGTGTGTAGTTGTGTGCCCCTTATTCCTCCTCTTTCCCTTGTTCCTTCTGCAGTGTCCAGCGTCTGTTGTTCCCTCCTTTGAGCTCATATGTCCAGTGTTCAGGGCCATCTATGAGTGAGAACATGCAGTATTCAGGTTTTTTTTCTGTGATAGTTCCCTTACAATGATGTTCTCCAGCTGCATCCATGCTGTTGCAAAGGATAGAACCTTTTAAATGGGATTTTCTATTCCTTTCATGAGTGCTAGTGTTTCTGAGCTTTCCAAGTTATCTACTTCTTGTGCCAATTCTGGTAGTTTTCATATACTCATAAACCATTTATTTCCTCAAGAATGTCTTCATTTTTAGTAGAATCTTCTTTGTATATATTATTAACAATATTATATTTCTTATTTCCAACTTTTTTGTATTTGAATTTTCTCTCTCTCTTTTTTTTTGTAATTTCCTGATTTGTTTCTATGTACTAGGTACTGTGTCATATGGATCAAAAAAGCTCCCTAACATTATAAATGAGCCAATTGCAGGACACAGATTTGTAAACCTACAGTTACACTATAATAAATGTTCGCATAATAGCATAGACTGGGTACCGTCAAAAGACAAGAAGGACAACTAAGTATTAACTCTAAGATCAAGGAAATCTTGAGTTGGATCTTGAAGGACTTGAAGGAAAATGATCTTAGATGTTACTATGAGGAACTGATAATAACTGTTCTAGAAATTCTAAGAAAGTATAGCTGAGTATGGAAAGATCTTGAGGATAGGTTAGGTTTTGGACAGATTTATGTGTAGTAGAGATAACTTCAGGTAGGGAGAACTGCAGAAATAAAGCTTTAAAATTAAAACTCAAAAAAATTAAAGTCCCTTTTTATATTTGAAAGGAAAAATGCTTTTGAAAATCTCTAGGATGAGTGACAGGAGTGTGTGTGTGTGTGCAGTATGAAAATCAGGATGCTGAAGTAGTTGGAGGGCAAAAACATCAAAGTCCACTTTCAGGCATACTTATTCATTATATTTCTGCATGTATCATGCACTTTCTGACTCTTTTCCCTTTATGACTTGTCCTTTTTTGAAGTTCTACATTCATTTACATAACTGGAGGGATTTTGCTGGTGCCTGAAGAAACCTGCTCTTAATGTGAAAAAAAAAAGTGTTCCACACCCCTTAGTATAAGTGTTATGGTCATTGTACATACGTTTCCCAAATTACTTTTATGAGGAATGGCAGGTCTCCCTCTGGGCCCATCTGATTCCTGGCATGAGTCATAGTCCTGCTAGACAGTGCACCAATGGAAGAAGGCCTGAGTCAAGGTCAGGACCGTTGAAAAGGAAAAGGTCGAAGTGATCATGTTGTGAAATGAATCTGAGCTGAGGGTTTGGCTTCTGCTTACTCTCTAGAAATTAGAATTGTCTGGCTTGTGATCTGGAAATATGTACATTGCTTTTCAAGTCACCTTTTGTACTGTGGTTTCCAAAATTGCAATGTGACTTGTTCAGTTATTTCTTATGTTCATGTCCCTAAGCAGAATAGCAAAGTGGTGTTGCACCTTGCCAAATGGCAAGTGTACCAACCTAGCTGGGGAATCCCAGGTGGCCTTAAAGCGATAGGCCAGAAACAATGGATCTAATTAAACTAACTTACTGGGGGAATCTGTAATGTAAAACACAGAGGTCATGAAAGACCTGTACCAAGAGCTAAAAGCACTTAGTGTACCTCTTGGCTATTTTTAGAGTGTGGAGCTATATGTAGTTAGTGTGGGGTTTTCAGTGTCTGACAGTTCTTTATGTTTATTTAAGCATATTTGTGTTTACTTTTTGAATTTCCTTTCCCTCTTTAATGCCTTTCTTCTTGTGGGCATGCCAGTGGGCCCTTATTCATTCTTTAAGACATCACTCCAGTCACTTATGCTACATTCCTGACTCATTAAACTTATCATACTATATTATATGTTTGTTTACTCGCTTCTCTCTTACAGTAATTAATATAATTTTTGAAGGAAGGAACTGTGATATTACTCCTTGAACTTGAATTCCGGCAATGGTTCCTAATCAAGAATTTGGGAAATGAATTGAGTGTTGCTCTCTCTGCCCATGTGTGTAACTTCTAAATAACAGTCACATGTTATTCAATCTTCAAAGATAATGAACATTTTCTCTATGGCTTGGAGGAAAGACCTTATCTGTGATCCCTTAGAGCATTGTGTGTTTTCTCTCTAATAAAAACTATTGGACTATTTTCTCATTTTCTTTTTTATGTCTGTTTCCTATGAATTGTTCAGGATAGAAATTGTACTATATTCATGTTTGTATCATTCAAAGTTTAGTGTTTATCTGGTTCATAATATATACTCAGTAAATGTTGGATGAATGAATGAATGGCTAGGACTGGAAGTAACATGGAAATTACATTGGAACTAACATGATGGAAGAGTGACTTAGAATCATGGTATCTGGATACAATTCCCAATCTTGGCATTATTTTCTGTTTGATTTGGGGCATCTCACTTCACTGTTTGAAGGCTTATTTTCCTCTATAAACTGCAGAGACAAAATTCTTATTCTGCTAACCTCAGGGGTTTGGTGCAAAGAAAAAAATCTAAATAATGTAAGGCCTGTGAGATTAAAAAAAACACAACTTTTAGCGCAAAATTATGGATGATTAATAAAGAAAAACAAGTCACATAATACCTTAACTTTGTCTTTTTTGTGTAAAGCAAGAGTAGTCTTTTAAAAATAAGTGTTAACAAGTCCTCTTACACGATTGACTATTATGCAGCCATAAAGAAGGACAAAACTATGAACTTTGCTGCAACTTGGATGGATTTAGAGTCTATAATACTGAATGATCTATCACAGGAACAAAGAAATGAGTACCACATGTTCTCACTCATAAGCAGACCTTGAACAATTATCATAAGAAAGGGCTTGGCAGTAGTGGGAAACTGCCAGGGGAGGGGGGTGGGGCACACCTAATCAACAAAGGTATTGCATAATGAATATTTGCATACCTAGCCCTGAATTGTACCCCACATCTTTAAAATAAGAAATTAAAAAAATAAAATAAAAAGGGTTAAATATTTTTTTGATCATGGAACACACCACACTGACACTGGAACAGATGAAAGGTAGAGCTCATTGTCACTTATATCCTCAAATGAGAGAAGGCTACCAGGCAGGGCCTCACAGAAGGCTGCACCTGGGGATAGGGTAACAGCCAGCTGGAGCTGTAGAAGGCAGTTTATGTTTAAGGTTTTTGAATACACATATTTTATCTATAATAACTACATGAGAAATATTTTTTTCCTCACAGAAAATTCTAGTTTCTTTCTAAATCAGTGGATGATAGATATGGAAGACAGAAGTAGAGATTAAATTCTCAGCTCTATTTCACCCAAGATTCTTGGTAAAAGTGCAGCATTATAGACATAGTCCAGACTTTGGATTTTTATCTTCTGTTTTCAAAATTTAGTTCTATCATTTATCATCTTTTTTATCATAGAGTACCTAAAATATAAGGTTATTAATAAGAGATAGAAGATAATACATATAAAGTGCTTACTGCAGAAATTATAACTACTTTTAATCCCTAGGCAATCATTAACAATACCTGCTAAAAATTACAAAAGAGAGACAACCAGATATAATATCCATCTGGATGGAAGTGTACAAACCATCTATAAAACCATCTTGGAAAAGAAATGTAAATGAACTGGAAATACAGAAGACAGAGTAACACATTAAAAAATAAAAAAGCTGAAATCAGCAAAAGCTACACTGTAGGAAATTGCACAGAGAAAAGTATTCATTTCCTATGGCTGCTGTAACAAATTACCAGAAACTTGGTGGCTTTTAACAAAAGAAAAGTATTCTCTTACAGTTCTGGAGGACAGAAGTCTGAAGTCAGTATCAATGGCTGAAACCAAGATATCAGCAGTGTCACACTTTCTTTTCCAGTTTCTTCCCCGGCTTCTGGTATTCCTTGGCTTCTAATTGCATCACTCCAATCTCTGTCTCACTGGTCACAATGCCTCCTCCTCTTCTGTGATTATACAATCTCTTTCTGTCCCCTGCTTATGAAGACACATATGATTGCATTTAGGGAACACTCAGATAATTTAGGATACTCTCTCATTTACAATATCTTTAACTTAATCAGATCTGCTAAAACACCTTATTCCTATATAAGGCAACATTCCAGGTTTTCATGACTTAGGACGTGGCTATCTTTGGGAGGAGGACATTTTTATGGCAGAAAACAATCAAATTTCCTCAAAAATAATTTCAAAATTAGAGAAAGAATGGAAAGGGAAAAGCAGAGAAAGAATGGAGAGGAAAACTATCAATACGTGGTACTTATTTGGATCCTGATTCAAACAAATACATTGTAAAAAATAAAAGACCATTAGGAAATTTGAACATCAAGTGATATCTCATGATGATAAGGAATTTTTTCAGTGAGATAATGGTATGGTGTCATTTTTAATGAAATAACTCATCTTCTGGAAATACATGATGGAATAGTCAGTTACAAATTAAACAATATGACGCTTGCATAATAAAGACAAGATTTAATAAATGGCAGCCGATCATAAGGCTTGGGACAGAGTAGGCGCTAAACAATGGTAGCTCATATTTTGAGAGTTATTGAATAGTGGTGCCAATATTGGATTGAATGAATTCAACATTTGAGTGGAAAGAGAATTATATTTTACTAAGTCATTAGGTTTTTATATTTATGTGATATAGATATTTGTTTTCTTGCTGTTATGATATCACAACTTCTCTATGATCCAGATATTTATCCATCACAAACAGTAAAGTAGTCAAATAGTATTTGATCATATGAGTATGTATACAGTTGTCCCTTAGTACCTGCAGGAGACTGATTTCAGGGTTCTCACAGATGCCAAAATTCTCAGATGCTCAGTCCCTTATATCACAGTGCATAGTATTTGTGCAAAACCTATGTACATTTTCCCATGTACTTTAAATCATCTCTAGTTTACTTATAATACATACTACAATGTCAATGTCATGTAAATAGTCATTTTACTGTATTGTTTTTTATTTGCAGTATTTTTTATTTTCCAAACATTTTCAATTTGCCTTTGGTTGAATCTGAGGATGCAGAACCTATGGATACAGAGGACTGACATATATATATATATATAATCTGTATATCCATATATAGAAACATACATGTATAATATATACACACATACATATATGCATATACACACACACACACACACACACACAGGCTGAGCATCCCTAATCCAAAAATTCAAAGGCTGAAATGTTCCAAAATCCAAAACTTTTTGAGTACCAACATGACACCACAAGTGGAAAAATTCACACCTGAACTCATATGATGGGTCACAGTCAAAACACCATCAAATTTTGTGCAAAATTTTCTGCACAAAATTATTTAAATTGTTGTATAAAATTACCTTCAGGCTGTGTGCATAAGGTGTATATGAAATATAAATGAATTTCATATTTAGACTTAGGTACCATCTCCAAGATATCTCATTATGTATATTTAAATATTCTCAAATCCAAAACACTTCTGGTCCTAAGCATTCCAGATAAGTTATACGCAACTTGTAATATAAATACATACACATAATATATAAATACTATATATTATATATATGCAAGTATAATATGTATATATATATATTATACATATACATATGTATAGTATTGACGTGGAATTGTCTCTGAGACAGAACCCAGAACCAAGAACCAATAGAATATATATATGCAGATAGAGATTTACCTTAAGGATGACTCAGTCATGGAAGTTGAGAAGTTCAATGATACACAGTTGGCAAGCTGAAGACCCGGGAGAGCCAGTGGTGTATTTCCAGTCCTAGTCCGAAGGCCTGAAAACCAGAAGAGCCAATTATGTAGACCCTGTATGAAACAAGACAGGTTGAAGGCCCAGGAAGAGTAATTGTTTCAGTTTGAGTCTGAAGGCAGGAAAACAGACAACCCCAATAAACCACCAGCAAAACCTAACAATGTCCTAGTTCAATGCTCTAATCAAATCTTTGATTGATTGGATGAGACCTACCCACATTAGGGATGGCAATCTGCTTTACTCATTCTACTGATTTAAGTGTTAATCTCAATCATAAATATTTTTACAGAAACACCAAGGATGTCTGATCAAAATTGTCCCTAATTGAGACAAGAGAGCTGGACATCTTTGTTTTCACATTGACTAGGCATTGCTTGTGCTTTGCCCCTAGGAAGGAAACATAACTATGGACAATGTGGCTTCCTTTAACCATAGGCTATTCCTAGAGAGGGTCTCAGATGGAGCCTTCAGCAGTCAGAAGTTCTGGCAGCTAGTAAAATGAATCTTAGTCTTGAAGGGGGCTTATGAACTGTATATTACCGGATCCAACACAATCGACTGCATTTCCTACTCGGATACGCTTATATAAAAAGCTCACACCTTATAGGAACAGCTTCTCTTGGATTTGGATTTGTCTCTCTTCCTGGGGAAACTTGCAAAAGAAAGGTTAGTGGTATAATGAATGACCCCAGTTGCTGTATTCATCATCTTCCTCCTCTACCACACATTCTAGATTTCCATAGATTAATCACTTCTTCTGGACTAGATGACTTTCCTGGAGGTGTAGTGCCAATTTCTCTCCTTGGGTTCTTTGACTGCTTCACTTATCCATTTCCCATCAAAACTGGATAAAGAAGTACCAAACAATAGAGCTTACTGTGGCACTTCTGAAAACATTCTTTCTCTGGAAAACAACATTTCTGGGACCACTGAGTCTAATATGGATGTTGACATATTAGAGGTTAGTTTTGGTCTTCTTTGCTAGCATTTTGAACAGTAGACTGTAGCAGTAACTAGATCAGACTTGATGAATAAAAGTTTATGCTGTTAGTCTCATGCGTAGCCTTCATATCTATCAACATGGTTACTCTATCCATGTGCCTTATATGCCACCACTGGGGTAGCCAATGATAGAAACCAGTTAATATCAGCTAACCAAGTCATTCTGTCTATTTGGTCGTTTAGTGCTTCTCTCATGGTGGATGCTTTTTTAGTGAAAATTAACATGTGATACAAAGGTCTTCACAGTGTGCACGCTACCATATGTCCATTTACAAGCCTCTTCTTCAGACCTTTTCTGTGATCTTTCAGTCTTTTTCCTTCCAAGGCCCTGAAAAAGTCAAATAATGAATTTTTATATTGGACCACTTCTCTTTCCGCATGAAGTAGATAACCAGGTGCATTGCCTTTAGCTCTGAATAAGGATTTAGAGAATTTCCTTTCTCTACTATCCTAAGAAAGACCCTGTGTGGGGCTGTAATGCAGTCACACACCATTTGGGAGTTGCACTCACACACTGAGTAGACCCTTTTATTAATCAAGGTTGGCTTTCCTTATCCTCAATTATCTGGTCATAAGGAACCCTCTATGTGGCCACAGGAGTGAGCTGAGGGAAAAATGCCAGTGCAAGAGTTGGGGGTGCCATGGGTCTAGGCCGCTTGCCCATGCAGATTGCTTGCATCAGTGGCCAAATACCATTTACCCAAGGCTATAATAATCAGATCTAGCAAAGATACTATATCTAGCACAAAAGCCATAATTGAGGCTATTACATGGTTGAGTTTGTATCGGTCCACTTTCATCTGCCAGGATATATTTATTTTTTGTAGGACTCAAAAATTGATTGAAATATGATTATATATTACTTCCCTCATTTCTCTGAGGTCTTTTAGTATGATACTAATTTCTGCCATTTTTTTCTAACATGCAATATTGTTTCGGATTTACTATGTTGGCATCAGTGGCAGGAGTGTGGTGTTGTTTCAGAGACTTTCGCTTGGTTTTCTACAGAGTGATAGCTCTTATCTCCAAGCCAAAGCCCCAAATGGGATTTCTGCAACCTCTCAGGTATGTACATTTCAATTATACATTCAGGAATTAGAAAAACTACTACAAAGTAGATCTCTGAACCCAGCAATCTGTATATGGACCACAACTGCACTTATTATTTTGTTTCTATAAGCTCCCACTATAAAAGGGGGCCATGATGAAATTTTAGGTCTCTGAGAATCAATGCCAACTTGGACTGCATGTCTCAACATTTCTGGTATTACCCTTTCTACAATGTGAAGTTACCTAAGTGAATGGTTATAGGTTTCTCTGGGGGAATATTGTGGAACTTAACACCTATACCCTTACTATGGTGTTGGCAGGGTCTTTCGTTATAGGAACCTGGTCTATTTTTCAGTCAATGGGATCTGGGTCTGAGAATTGACCATAATCCAGAACTTGGGCAAGAGACTATGATTTTTAACTGGGTCAGCTGCCTTCGGCCTCTTTATCATCTATTCTTTATTATTATTATTATCATTATTTGGTTGTAAAAATTGATCAACACTCTTGTTGACTGTCCATTTATCTTACGCCCAGAGACACTGTATTCTAGTCATCTTTATTGCTTCCTGTAGCTGCCTGATCTGCTCTCATGCTGATGCACTTTATGATACTTTTGCCTACCTGGCTTCCACCATTTAATTGCTGCCACCTGGCTTCTATTTTTTTTTAATCCTCTTAGCCCCTTTGCTGTCAGAAAACAGATATTGATAACATCATTTCCTACTATCAACCCTGACCTAGAGAGTAGAGCTAATGCAGCATATACATCCTAAGATAACACTCAACGTGTCCCATGCCATTGTATAATCCCCTTCCCTTGAGTGTGGGCGGAACCTGTCACTTGCTTCTGGCAGATAGAATATGACAGAGGTGATAGGATGCCATTCCCTTGTTTAGGTCACATTATATAAGACTTTGTCTTAGTAGACTGAACTGACAGTTTTTTCTGCTAGTCTTGGAGAAGCAAAGTGCCATATTGTCAAATGCCCATGGAAAGGGCCACCTGGCGGGGAATTGTGGGCAGCTCTGTGATCTGAGTTATAGCCAGTTAATAGCCAGTAAGAATCCGGGGATCTCAACTTCTACACATAAATGGATTCTTCCAGCAACCACAGAAGCTTGTGGGAGAGAACCTTGAGCTTCAGGAAGGAATGCAGGCTTGTTGGCACCTTGATTGTAGCCTTGTGAGAGATCTTGAAACAGAAGACCCAGTTAGGTGATGCCTTGATTCCTGACCATGGAAACTGTAATGTAATAAATGCATGTTGTTTTGAGCAATAAGTTTGTGGTAATTTGGTACACAGCAATATAAAAGTAACACAGTCACCCACTGAGTTTCTCAAAATTGCTAGTTCCTTTGTTACCAGTGCATTCCACATAGCTTTGATAAATGGATTATCCTTTGGACCTATCTGCAACATATGATAAGCTGTTGAGTTTTCTGGCCTTATATAGTAAATCCACTCTCGTATGCCTACTTCTCAGAGCTTTTTTATTTCTTTCTCCTCCATCTGCCATGGCACTTATTTTTTCACTTAGAGTAGGCCTTTTTGCAAGTTTTCTGAGCCATCCTAGTAGTGTGTTATCACTCTCTCCTGGGTCTCTGCTAGGTTGTTAAATCCCTAATCATAGGAGATTTCTCCCATATTGATAAAACACTCCTTCCAACTACGTTTTCCCTCTTGATTCAGTATCTTCAAGGTCTAGCCTCATATATACCCTCCTGCTAAGTCCTTCAGTTCATTCAGTGTATGCTTTCTTTCCCTCTCTTTGCCAGCCCAGTACTTTCCCCAGCCAAGTTATGTTTTTACTTCACCTTAGTTATTTGTCTATTGGCCAGGGGGAGGTAGAGATTGACTGTGAGGGTAATCTGAATTGTCTTTCAATGCAGAAGCCTGTGCATTATCTTCAAGCAACAGACGAATGCTACTTTGACAGAGAGCAGCAGCCCAGTTTTGCAGGCCCAGCGGGTTCAAGGGAATCTGGGGAATAAAAAATTTCATGTATATTGACACAGATATGCCCATCCCAAGATTCAGAGTTTTCTTTCCCTGTGATTGTCCTGTCTTTGACATAGTCTGAGAGAATTTAATCTTATCCGGCTCCTCTACCCTTATAATTAAGTCCTGAGCCATATCCTCAGCTTTTTCTGCCCTCCAGCTGCAGAAGATAAGAGTTTCTTTATATGCTGCCAAGGAAGCCCTAGGATTTTCCTATTTTGCCTTAAATTGGTGATTTGTCTCCCTCAGCTTTTCATTGTTTTTCTCCAGTACATCGATAATACCCACAAAAGCCATCCAATTCCATATGCCTTATAATTACTACTCAACTCAAACTTTGCAAAGGCCTGAGATATTGTGCACACTATTGCATTCTTTTCCATCAAGTATGCCATTCCAGTTTACCACCAATTAATATTTTAACAGTTGCACTGCTACATTATGACAGTAGTTATTAGTACTCCAGCTACTACCAGAAATGAGGTCCCTCTAACTATGTGACTCGTGAGGGATCCAGCTTCAAAATCCTATATTTGAGACTACTTCTTAGGACTATTCCTGGTATCAATTGTGTTAGGTCAGATTTCCACGGAAAACAAATAGCTGTACAGAGCATGTTTATTGGAGAGTGATCTCGGAGCAGGACCTTTAAGGAAATGAGGGAAACAGGATAAGCAGAGGGAGAATTTAAACCTTGATGTGGTTGCAATCAGGCTTCAGGCTATCTATCCCACAGGGACCTCTAGAGCTGGGATTGTCCTTCCAAATTGTCCTGAATTAAGGCGAGAGGGTCAGGTCTTTGTCCACTCACACTGACCAGTAATTTGGTACAGGCTGTTGCCAGGGAAGGGGTATAACTTTGGGAGAGGTAATTTCTTTAGGTCAAGGGCATGGCCCAAAGAAGGACTCAGCTGTATGCCATTAGTAGACACCAGCAGATGGGAAAAAAGGTGACTCGGCCCTGATATCTGGATGGAGCATTGCACCATGTACTCTAATTTCTAATAGAGGCTAGTAATCTGTGACTATAGATTGTATTTCAGTGAAGGAGGTTTTTCTTCAGACCCATTTTTATCTGATAGTACATTTTAAAACAGAATGAACCTTTTAACAGTATTTTCAGTCAATAAATATTTATTGAATGCCTACTATTCCAGGCACTATGGTAGGCACTGTTGATACAGCCATAAACACTCTGCAATTGAAGAAATAAAACCATCCCCTTGAGTCCCACCAGATGGAGACTGGGAATTAGAATCATCCTTGACTTAGAATTTAGTCATTGTAAAACCTATTTTGAAAGCTTCAGCTGTGTCTTTCTGTAGTTAAGGAAAAAGACACAAAGAAGTATATGGCTCAGCAACCATGTTATTTCCCATTCCCAGTTGGTTAAACAAAAATCTGAAAGGGAAGTAGGTATTAAGGCGATAAAAAGGAGGAACTAACACTTCTCTGTATAATAGAATGAACTAGTATCAGTGTGAGAGAGGCAGTCTTGCAAATTATGAGGCAGTTGATAGGTTGAGACTGTAGTATCCTTGCAAATTAATAATTGTCTTTTTCCTTTTTCTTGGTAGGTTTTATTAAGGTAAAATTTACATACAATATGTTTCACCAATTTTAAGTGCACAGTTTGATGAGCTTTGACAAATAAATTTAGCCATGTAGCCATGACCTAAATCAAGCTATAGAACATTTCTACCATTCCCCAAATTTCTTTCTGTGCATTTGTCAGCTGATCATATTTCTGTCTCCATGATTTTTTGACTCTTCTATAATATCATATAAATGAAAGTGTACAGTATGCAGTCTTTTGTATCTGAATTTTTTCACTTACCATAATCCTTTGGCGATTCACTAACAAATACTTGTACACAAATATTTATAGCAGCTTTATTTATAATAGCCTTAAAATGGAAACAACCCAAATGTTCATCAGCTGGAGAAAAGATAAGGGTGTTGTATACTCCTGCAATAGAATACTACTCAGTAATAAAATAGAGCGAACTGCTGATAAACATAATAAGCATCTTCCATTTTATATGTATAATAACTTGTTTTTCTTTACTGATAAATTGAATTTATAACATAATAGCAGACAATTTTTCAACATATTGAAACAGCTAAGTGTTAGACCAAGGGCTTGGCTGCTGAACAGCCAAGAAATGACAAACCCTTGCTTTCCTATGAGAGTGAGCCGTTCGCTATTTCTACTCATATCTTCCTGACATGAGCTTTCGTGTAACCAATACGAGGGGGGATAAAAAAACCAAACAAAACAAAAACTGGAATTATCTTTTGGAGGGCAGGCCCCTTGTAGTATACTCGGAATTTGTTCCTCTGGATCAAATGGTCAACTAAAGTTTTTATCTGGAAGTTTTGAGAAGGTTGAGTCACGATATGTGGAAGAAACATCCCAAGTTGTGGCAAACAGTTTGATTGGTTTTTCTACCATGACAACGCATCTGCCCACACCCGCTGAGCGTTCAGCAAAATTTGACCAAAAAGGATGACTCCCACGTCCTATCTTCCCTATTCACCAATCTCTCCCCAGGCGACTTTTTTTGTTTCCCCAGATAAAAAAAGTCCTCAAAGGGAAACATTTTGCCAGTGTGGAAGAGGTGAAACAAAAAACAGCAGAAGCACTAAAAGACATCAAAATTGACACGTTCCAAAACTTGTCTTGATAGGTGTATTGCATGAAATGGAGATTTCTTTGTAGGTGATTGAACTTAAACATGCAAGAATAAATACACAATTTTCTAATAAACAAATTCCAGTTTTGGGGGTTCCCCCCCTCATATATACTGTTTTGTTAGTTGACTTGACAGGATTAGAGAAGAGTCAGCTTGACAAATGTAAAATCCCATACAAAAGTCTCAGATGAAACATAGTCATTGGCATGGGAATTGGTAAACACTTTGGAAAATGAATTAGTCTATAACAAACATCTTAAATATAGCCATACATATTGACTCAGTTTACCTATGGAATTCTTTTCTATGAAAATAGAACTGCAACCCAAGACTCTTATACAGTGATGCACAATGCGCTTTTACCCATTGTATTATTAAATAATATAGCATTTATTAAAACACTTTTAAATTTTCAGAAAAATTGAGCTAAAGCACAGATAGTTCCAATATACTGCTTCTATGATCTGCTCTCAGGTTCCTCTGTTATTAACAATTTGGCATTTATATAGCACATTAGTTGCAATTGATGAACCAATTATATTGATACATTATTAACTAAAATTAATAGTTTACATTGAGGTTCACTCTTTGTGTTGTACAGGTTTAAGGGGTTTTGGTAAATTCGTAATGTCACGTATTCACCATTACAATATCATACAGAATAGTTTTATTGCCTTAAAAACTCATGCTCCACCTATTCATCAAATCCCTCCTCACCTCTCAATCTTTGACAATCACTGATCTTTCCACTGTCTCTATAGTTTTGCTTTGTCCAAAATGTTGTATAGTTGAAATCATACAGTATGTATGTAGCCTTTTCAGATTGACTTCTTTCATTAAGCAACATGTTTTCAATTATTATCTTTTCATGACTTGATAGATTATTTCTTTTTATCACTGAATATTAGTCCTTTGTATGGTTGTACTACAGTTTGAATAGCAATTCACCTATCAAAAGACTTCTTGGTTGCTGCTAATTTCTGGAAATTATAAATAAAGCTGCTATAAACATTTAAATGCAGGTTTTTGATTTGTGTGGACCTGTTTTCAACTTGTATGAGTACAGGCATACCTCAGAGATATTGGGGTTTGGTTCAGACCACAACAATAAAGCAAATATTACAATAAAGTGAGTCACACAAATTTTTTTTTTGTTTCCTAGCGCATCACGTAAAAGTTATATTTATACTATACTGTAGTTTATTAATTGTGCAATAGCATTATATCTGAGAAATATACATACCTTAACTTAAAAATACTATATTGATGACAAATTCTAAAGATTGATCCTCAGTGAGTTGTAATCTTTTTGCTGGTGAAGGATCTTGCCTCCATGTTGATGGCTGCTGACTGATGATGGTTGCTTAACTTCATGAACCAACCTCTGCTAGTTTCATACTTTTCTTCTGCAGCTTCCTCATCTTTCTCAGTTCTCATAGAATTGAAATGCCTTAGGGCTTATGCTCTGGTTTAGGCTTTGGTTTAAGTGAATGTTGTGGCAGGTTTTTGATCTTCTATCCAAACCATAAAAACTTGCTCCATGCTAGTAATAAGATTGTTTTGCTTTCTTGTTGTTCGTGTGTTCACCAAAGTAGCACTTTTCATTTATTTCAATAACTTTTCCTTTGCATTCACAGCTTGGCTGTTTGGTGCAAGAGGCCTAGCTTTCAGCCTGTCTCAGCTTTCTACATGCCTTCTTTACTAAGCTTCATCATTCTCTAGTTTTCTATTTAAACTGAGAGATGGGCAACATTCGCTTGAACACTTAGAGGCTTTGTTAGGGCTGTTAACTGACCTAGTGTCAATATTGTTGTGTCTCAATGACTAGAAAACTCTGAAGAGAGAAAGGAGAACAGCAGGTCAGTGGAGCAGTCAGAACGGACACAACATTTATTGATTAGGTTTGCCCTCTCATATGGATGCAGTTCATGGTGCCCCCCAAACAATTAAAATAGTAACAACAAAGATCACTGATCACAGTTTACCATAACAGATATAATAACAATGAAGACAGTTGAGATATAATGAGAATTACAAAAATGTGATACAGAGACACAAAGTAAGCACATACTGTTGGAACACAGGGCAACGCTAGACTTATTCAACACAAAGTTGCCAGAAATCTTCAATTTGTAAAAGCACAATATCTGTGAAGCACAATAAAGCAAAGTGCAATGAAATGAGTGATGCTTGTAGATTCCTAGGAGTGTAATTGCTGGATCACATGGTAAGATTATGTTTAGCTTTTTAAGAAACTACCAAACTGTCCTTCAAAGTAACTGTTATTTTGCATTACTATAAGCAAATAATTAGATTACTGTTGCTCCAGTTCCAGCCAGAATTTGGCATTGTGAGTGTTTTGGATTTTAACCATTCTTATATGTTTGTAGTGGTATCTTACACCATGTCTTAATTTGCAATTCCCTAGTGACATGTGATTGATCATTATGTGGCTTATGTATCTGTATATCTTTATTGAACTGTCTATTCAGATCTTTTGCTCACGTTTTTATTAGATTGTTTTCTTATTGCTGAGATTTAAGAGTTCTTTAAATATTTTGGAATCAAGTAATTTATCAGTTATGTGTTTCTTGTCATGTATTTTGTCTTTTGGTATTAAGGTAATGCTGATTTTAGAGAGTCAGTGGGATAGTGTTCTTTATGCTTCTATTTTTTGGAACAGACTACAGAGAGAGTTGCTATTATTTCTTCCGTAAATGTGTGATAGAACTTATCAGTAAAACCATCTAGGCCTGCTGCTTTCCTTTTTGGACACAATTTATTTAATAGACATAGGCCTTTTCAGATTATTTGTTTCTCCTTGTGTGAGATTTGACAGTTTATGTCTTATATAACTGATCCATTTCATCTCAGTTATAAAATTTGTGAATTTTTGCTCTAATGTTTGTTATTTACTTTTTTCTGATTTTGTGGATTTAATTTACTCCCTCTTTACAGTTTACTAAAGTGGAAATTTAAATTATTGGTTTTATATCTTTCTTCTTTTCTAATATATGCATTTAATGCTCTCAATTTACCCTAAAGCACTGCTTTTGCTGGATCCCCAAAATTTTTAAATGTTTTATTTTATTTTTTAAATTGGCAATGTATGTATTTATATACAACATGATGTTTTGAAATATATACATGTGGAATGACTAAATTGAACTAATTAACATATGCATTACCTCACATAGTTAAATAACTGTGTTTCTTGTAAGTCTTATGGTAACCACAAAGGAAATACATAACAGATGTACTATAGCTAAAAAGCAAGGAATCATACTATTAGAGAAAATCACTTAACTATAAAGGAAGACAGTAAGAGACAAATAAAGGGGAAAAACCCTACAAAACAACCATAAAACAATTAACAAAATGGCATGAGTATGTCCTCACCTATCAATAATTACTTTGAATGTAGATGGATTAAGTTCTCCACTCAAAAGTCATAGACTGACTGAATAGATTTTTTTTTAAAGACCCAACTATATGCAGTCTGCAAGACTCATTTCTCCTGTAGGGATACACATAGACTGAAGGGGAAGGAACGGAAAAAAATATTCCATGCAAATGGGAAGCCAAAAGAGAGCAGAAGTAATACTGTACTAGATTCTTCTAGAAGTTGCAAATATTTGCTATATTTCACCCAGATGCCTATTTAAGGAGCTACCGAGGACTAGAGTATTGATAATTTATTCTCCATTGTAGATGAGCGAGCATCCTTACTGCTACTCATAATGACAATACCAAGGGTTTAGTGTATGCTAGACACAGCCCCGAAGAGCAAGTATTATTATTTTTTAAAAGGAAGCGATATATTTTTATTTTATGCTTGGGATCGGAGGAGCATATCATTAGGCAGTAGAGCATTGAACTAGAGGTTGGGGATTACTCTTTCTGGTCTTTTTAAAATTAATTAATTTGTTGATTTTAGAGCTGTGGGGTACATGTGAGGATTTGCTACATAAGTAAATTGCATGAAGGTAAGGTTTGGGCTTCTAGTAAATCCTCTCTCCCTAGTAATGGACTTGGTACCCAATGGATTGTTGTGTGCCCCTTATCTCCTCTCCCTCTCTCTTCCTTTAGCCATACCCAACATCTATTGTTCTCACCTTTGTGTTTGTGTGCTCAAGGTTTAGGGCCCACTTATGAGTCAGGATATGCAGTATTCAGTTTTTGTTTCTGTGATAGTTCACTTAGAATGTTGGTCTCCAGCTGCATCCATGTTGCTGCAAAAGACACGATTTTGTTCTTCTTTATGGCTGCATAGTATTCCATAGTATACTCATATATGTACCACATTTTCTTTATCCAGTCCACTTTCGATAAGCATCTAGGTTGGTTCATGTTTTTACTATTGTTAAGGGCAGAAAAAAGTCTTATAGCTATTTAATGTTTTCATGAAGGCAATGAGGCTTCTGAGGCTCATGGTAGAAAATGATTTTGCCATTGCTCACATTACATGTGAAAAGGCTGGACTACAGGTCTGCACCTGTCCAAAACCAAAACCCACCCTCTTAAACAATATCCTCTACTGCATATATGTAAGTACATTGAACCATATGAAATCATTGGTATTTGGCCAGTTTTGACTAAAGTAAAAGCAATGCTATTGCATTTAACCTAATATAGAGATGAATATTAAGTCAGACAGAGAAGCAGATGAGATATAAAATGAAGTGTTCTCTTTCTTTGGCCTGCTTAGCTGGCATGTTTATTTAACATTTTAGAGTGGTAGTAGACTGGAAGAGTACTCATTAGCAATTGTCAGTCTTTCATGTTGTATCAAGAGCAATGTGCATGGTGCATGGTGTCAGAAGGTCCTGATCACAAACTAGCTAGGTTTAACAGAGATGGCAAAACTTGTTCTCTCCCAGGATTTTTATGAGTATTAATGTGTAGGTACTTTGGATATTACTAATCTAGAAATTATTTTTATTAGATGAGTAGTATTTCTGCTGTAACAATGTTCATCTTGCGTGCCCCTGGGGGGGAAATAGCAAAAGCGTTCAAAGCTATACTCCCTCATTTTTCAGTAGATATCATTCATATTGTTTGCACTGCCTCGGCTTCTATTATTAATTATTACAAGAATAAAAATGTGTTTTTAAGTTTCACACACAAACTATGTATTAGACTTGCTGGAATCTTTACTTGTATTAACTTATGCAATACCTAAAACAATATTATAAATTATATGTATTATGTTCAGTTTAACATAATTTGAGTCTCAGAAGTAGTCAATAAATGATGAATCTGGGACATAGAGTGCTGTCTACCTCTTTAGCTGGTGCTTTTGTCTTCTAGACTGACTTCCACCTTGAGGGCAGACTTGTATCTTATAACTTTTTGTATCTGTCAGTGGCCAGCACAGTGAATGGTATTATAGAAGAGATCTCAGTTCCCATCTGAAATGAATATTCAAAACAATATTTGTTTTGAAACTTTGTGAAATTTCAATTCCGCGTGAAGTCTGGCATTGAACTTAAGTTTTTTTCTGGAACAGTGATACAAACAACAACAACAACAACAAACAAAAGACAAACAGTTGACTATGAGGCTTCTGAGTCATAGGCTTCTGAATTACTCCCAACTTTGCTACTTAAATTTGAAAAAGAAAGGCACATTTCTTTCATGATGAGGCTTGAAAGCGGATTTCCATGTGATGATAAACTCTTAAAGGTCCTTTGGAAACCTTAAAGTTCACCAATAAGAACTACTTAAAATGAGTTTCTTTCCTTCAGGTACCTTAAGCATTCACAAAAGAGGAGTATATGTAGTACTCCCAGATGTATTAATTTATGCTTTCCTTTTTAGAAGAATTTATTGAGAAGATAACTTCTTTCGGAATCTAGACATATGCTAAGATTTGGTACTAGGCTATATGGAATATCTTATTAAACAAAAACGGTCTGAATTGACTCTAATTCATAATTCTGGGTGCTATCAACATCCTCAGGAAGAAATGTTAATTACAAAATGTCAGTGTGGGAAAGTGGAGAAAGCAATGCCTCTTTGTCCAAACACCCAGGTTCATATAATGAATGGTATTTCCCAAATGGGTGGCTTCCTAGTGTTCCTTCTTCTCTCTGAGCCTTAAGTGATTTCACCTAGAAAGAGAGGATTATAGTAATACCTTTGTCATTGAATTGTTGTGAGGGTTACTTGAGTTCACCTATATATAAAAGTGTCTAGAACACAAATGGTTGCCATATAAATATCATCTGCCTCTAATGTTATAAGATGTTGTCATGTTTGGTTTTTAATAATGTTTCCTACAGTCAAAGAGAGTCTAGTACAGTGTGGATTTTCAACTTCCTTGAATTGTCTCTTTAGTCTACTTCACTCAATAACACATTCCATGCCAATGTAAATAGAAGATAAATGTCTGAGCTCTTCAATCAGCTTTGTTGCTGGTTCTCTAGGTATGCTCTTCTTGCCAAATCTGAAACATAAAGCCAATTCACATATTAATGGTCTATCAACCATACGTTTTTAAGCCTTTTGTTGTATATCAGTTATAAGTCTAAGTCTTGGTTAAATATTAATTTGGTACAATATAAAATGGACTTGTAATAATGAAAGTTAATTGTGTTTCTCTAAACAGTATTCCATATTAATTTCTTAACTCAACAAATATTTTCTGAGTGCCATTTATGTGCTATACCTTGTTCTAGACACTCGGGATACAGTATAGAATGAGAAATAATATATTTCTATTCTCAAAAAGCTGACATTCTAGTAGAAAGTAGTCAGATAAAAACCAAACAAATAAAAAGTAGATAAGTAAATAAACATATTGTATGCTAGATGGTGGGTACCATAGAGAACAATAAATAGGGGGTGTCTGAAGATATGTTGGCATGGGGAGTAGGGAGTTATGATTTTTAAAAGAATGGTCAATTAAGACCTCACTAAGAATGTGCAATTTGAGCAAAGATTAAGAGATAAGACATGGAAAAATAATATTTATCCCTAAATTACTCTGTCAGTTTCTGTGCTAAATTAATTAGATGCATTCTCTTATTTAATCTTCACAACCACCTGACAAAGTAGAAATTTCTGTACTCATTTTTTCATTGAGGAAACATAAGGTCAAATAAATTACATAAGTTGTTCAAAGCTACAGTATAAATCTATTAGTGAGTAGCTGAAATAGTCTTCATCACAAGGTTGCCTAATGCCAAAATTTTAATTTCTTCTATTACATAACTCTATCTCAGATTTACAAACATGTAACAGTTTATAAGTAGGTTATTCATTTGAAGGCCCTGTTATGGGCTGAATTGTGTTCCTGCAAAATTCATATGTTGAAGCTCTAAACCCCAGTAGTTCAGAATGTGACTGCATTTGGAAATAGTGCTTTTAAAGGAATGATTACGTTCAAAATGAGATTTTTAGGGTAGGCCCTAATCCAATCTAACTGGTCTCCTCATGAGAAGAGGAATTTCGGACAAAAAAGTAGATATCAGGGGTGCATGCACACAGAAAAAAGACCATATGAGGTCACAGAGAAGGTGACCATTTATAAACCATGGAGAGAGGTCCCAGGGACTTGTGCTTTTCAAACATCAAGGGACTCTCTACAGGTTTTTTAAATCAGGCTAATTTAAGCTTCTTTTCCTGATGACATCTTGGACTCCAGTCTCTAGAACTACTAGTAAATAAATTTCTGTTGTTCAAGCAAGCAACCTAGTCTGTGGTATTTTGTTATGGTAGCCCTAGCAAACACATACAAGTCCACAGTGGTATTTCATTGTATTTTGTGTCATTTAACATGCTCTTCTTTCACCGTACTTTCTTCTTTTTTTTTTGAGTTGGAGTCTCACTCTGTCGCCCAGACTGGAGTGCAGTGGCCGCTCCCAGCCACTGCAGCCTCGACCTGCTGGGCTCCGGCAATCCTTCCGCCTCAGCCTTCCAAGTAGCTGGAATTACAGGCATGCGCTACCACTACCAGGTGATTTTTTGATTTATTGTAGAGGTGAGGTCTCACTGCCCAGGCGGGTCTCAGACCTGCGGGCTCAGGCAATCCACTCACCTCAGCCTCCCAAAGGCGCGGGATTACAGGCTGAGCCACCGAGCCCGGCTCACAGTACTTTCTACTCTGATGTATTGCCTCAGGCCATTTGCTTCACCTTAAGCCTTCCTTTTTGGACTTTCTCTCCATAACAGTTCTTCGATACCATACAAAATGCTAATTAATATACAAAACTTTTCTCTAAGTTTTCAAACTAGAAGCCATTTTTTTCTTCTTTACAATTCGGAAGCAATAGTGTTAAATCTTTCTTATGGCACTGTTCATAGTATTTCTGGCATTATAATCATTTGAGTACTTACCTTTAAAAACTTATTTAGCTCTTGGGCCCTTGAATAACCACTGGAGGGGAGTGTATGTCTTCCCATATACAGTAGAAACTTGTTTTCACCAGCCCCCGAAGTTGACTTACTGTTTTTATATTTTTGTGGGTGGAGTCAGGCCACAATCTACTGTGTTTTTCAAACATTAAGAGATCTACCACAGTTTGAAAAAATTAGGCTCAAGCCGGGCTCGGTGGCTCAGCCTGTAATCCCGTGCTTTGGGAGGCTGAGGTGAGTGAATCGCCTGAGCCCACGGGTTTGAGACCCGCCTGGGCAATTTGGCGAGACCTCATCTCTACCATAAATCAAAAAATTAGCTGGGCGGGGTAGCACGCGCCTGTAGTTCCAGTTACTTGGAAGACTGAGGCGGAAGCATCGCCGGAGCCCAGCAGGTCGAGGCTGCAATGGCCGGGAGCGGCCACTGCACTCCAGTCTGGGTTACAGAGTGAGACTCCAACTCAAAAAAAAAAGAAAGAAAGAAAAAATTAGGCTCGTTGAAGCTTTTTTTCTTAAGTATAAATTGAAAAGAATAGCCCTCCACACACACACTTTTATCCTTCAGAGCACAGAAGAAATTCTCTCTTAACTAACATAAAGCATTCACAAATCCTGCCTTTATGTATATGTAGTTTTTACTTTCACTACAAAATAATTTATTACAACACAAAGCTTCAATGCAAGACTCCTATGTACAAGCACACAACACTCCTGACTACCATAACTAGGGGGCCCTTTTCTACCCCCTTGCCTTGAGGACCTCTTCTATCAAATCTTTCAGGTATTGGATCTCCTTGTCCTAGGAATCTGCCCTCTTTTTCAGAGCCTCATTCTTCTTTTGCAGTGAGGGCCTCCTGCTCTACCCTCTTCTTCTGGCAGTACCTAGAGGCTGCTGTCTTGTTCTGCTCCATTTTTTTTTTCAGCTTCTTATCCAGCTTCTCATGTTTTACTTTTGCTGCTACTACCTTTTCTCCAGGAGGGTCATATGGTTTGGGACAGGCAGAGCCACAGAGGGCACCTGGAGATGGCAGGCTTCTGTTTGGAGAGCCACTGGGGACAGAGGGGCTATGCTGGGGAGAGCCCAGGTAGGACTCAGGGTTCATACAGATGCCACTGTCATTGAGGGAGCGTCTTCTTCCCTTACACACAGAGGGATCAGAGTGATATAAGCATTCGAATCTGGCTTCCTATCTTCTTCAGAGATATCCAGTTCACTGTCCAGGTCTAAACTAAAGGAATGATCTGGAGTGGAGGACAGGACCCCAGAGGAGAGGGGAAGAGGCTGCAGGAAGGTGAAGGGGGCAACCTAGTCTGTTTTTGTTAAACTTTCTGGGAGATGGCCAATTGGGTTCACTGTCTGAGGGGACTCCTTAATAGTCTACTGGACTAGGGGGGCAAAGAGGTCACAGGTATCATCGAACGTGGTCAAAAGCTCATCTGGCATGGGTTCCAGGTCATCTATACCCAACAGGAATCAAAGTCAAACTCCTTCAGATCCATTTTCTCCAACATCCAATCTGTCCCGGAGCAGGCATCCTCCTTGTCGTCGTTGGAGGCACTGACCAACCCATCCACAGCCAGTCATTCGGAGGAGCCCGCCTTAGCCTTGTGGCTGGAGAACCCATGAGGTTGTAAGCGCATGGCCATCTCCAAGTAATCATCTAAGAGACCTAGGATTTCTTCAGTCTCCAAGCCCGACTGGTTCAAGGGCGACATGAAGTCTCCTGCCAACACCTCGCTGCTCAGGAAGCTCATCTCGGTCATGTTGTGGGGCTTTGATGGAATCAAGGAATGCGTTTAATTCGAAGATGTCTTTGTCGGTTACAGCAACGCTGCAGCTGGATGCCTTGAGAAGCTCCACGGCTTAAGCCGCTGGGGGTGGGGTGGGGGCTGGGGGGTGGGTGGGGGGTGCCGCTGCAGTGCCTGGTACTGCTGCCGCTGATGCAAAAGCCAATGCTGCCGCAGGCACTGCTGCCTCTAATACGCCATGGTGGCCGTGGACCCTGCGGGAGGGGATGAAGAAGGCGCGCACTCGCTGAAGAAACTACATCTACGTGCGGGCACAGAAGAAATGCAACTTAAAGTTTTAATATCCTTGTTTGGCCTCTAGAACTTTATAGTAGGTAATATGATGATCCACAGAGATCCCCTCTTTAAGGCCAGTGCTGGTGATATCTTCTGGTGATGGCTTACAGCTGGATCTCTCAAAGAGCATTGCATTCTCACCCAAATTGACAATCACCCTAATGTGAGGATTCAACGACCCAACACCCCATGTTCAACTTGAAATAACTCTGAAAAGCTGGACGTCCAAGTTCCAGTCATTTATAGAGTATTCTCTAAGGTCCCACTTGCAAAGCAGTGGGGATTAGATTCTCTCTCTTCTCAATCCTTACTTTCTTACAAGTATATTTTTCTAGAACACTCCCAATAAACCACCTGGACATAACCTCTCATCTCATAGTCTGTTTCCAGGAAATCTAAGCTAAAATTAATCTCTACCTGGTCCTATTTTTTTTCCCCATTGAAAATCTTTTTATTCTGGCATCTCACTTTGGAATTCTATATCTATTGTATTGTGGTGACTCAGTTCAATCTTCTACCTTAAAATACTGTTATAGGTGAAGAAGTTTAACATGGATTGAAGTAATTCGGTACAGTTTGAGTGAAGTGTATCAAGGAGATATGACGAGAAATAAACCTATAGAATTAGGCACTGACTGGATCTTGACCTTTCTTGTGGAATTTTTTTCCTTTAGGCAACATGGAGCCTTTTAACATATTTTAAGCAAGCGAATAACAATATCAGATGCACATTTTAGAAGGATGTCTCTACTGACAATATAAAAAAAAGTAGTGGAGGGAGGGATCTGTGTAACAATAGAGGTGGAGGGACCAATTAGAAGACTAATTTAGATAAGACTTGATGAAGGCATTAATGATATTGTTGCACCCTCTATTATTCATGAATATAACCATGTATCACTATACTAACATTTATATGAATTACAAAACATAGGACTTAAAGGCATGAGACAAAAATAAATATGAGTGAAACTTTTATTACTTTGTTCTAATACCTCAGTGGATGGTATTTTGTTTTATTTTACTTTAAAGATGTGGGGTACAAGTCAGGATTGGGTACATAGGATGGCATTTATTTAGTCCATCTTGGAAGTCTCTTTTAACTAGAAGTCTTTTATGAGGAAGAAATAAAATGCTTTTCCTCATTCTCCTATTTGTGCAAGGAGATTTTTAGTATCATATCCTGCCATTGCCATTTCACTTAACCTATAACATAATGACTTTCCTTAATTCTCACAATGAATGTTATTCTCTACAATGTGTGTTGGCACAACACTGAAAGGGCATGCAATGGAGAATACTTTACACTAGAAAAATACATGAATATACTACTGTGCTGTTAAATGCTTGAGTCCTTTTCAAGTGTTCTTAGGGTCCCACAGTTTGCAATAAAACACAAGGACTTTGTCTCTTATCACACTGGGCATACCCTCTGTTTATTTCTGTTGTGCTTGCATTCTTTTGTTTTAATGTGCAAACTTTTAAAGATCATAAACTGAAAAAGGTTCTTTGAGCAGTACTTAAAACTTTATAACGAGTCATGTGTTAGCTAATTATCATCTTAGCATCATAGTTAAAATGAGAAGCAGAAATGACATTTCTCCCTTTTGAACCAAAAGCAAATCTTTTTGGAGCTAAACATCAAGTGCCCTTACTCCTAATTCAGTGCTTTGTTGAAAACCTGTGTTAACTATTCCAAATTTCAAGTGAAAAAATTGCTATTTTCTCCCCTTTATGGAACTATAGATAAATCTTTAATTAATCTTTGATTAGTTTTCAAGTACCCACAAGGCAGCAATAGGAAATAATACTTTCTATGTGGGATATCAGTCCCTTTGAATCGTGCAACATTTCAAACAGTCATTTTATCACTGATTTTTTTTTGTACTTTATTAGAAAAATAACAACTTGAATTATTGAAAGTATTCAGTAGATATGATGTGGTATTTGCCTGGACTGAGGATGTAGAGTCATTTGCTTCTTTCATTTATTTTCACAGAAGAGATATGGGAGACAGTGGTTAGACAGCAGATAGACATCCCAGTTCATAGAAAATTATTTTTATAGTATTTTTTGGGCAGGAAGAAATGTACCCTTATTGAAAATGCCACCCTACAGATGAACTCTCTGGTAAAGTGAATAATATCTGTGAAATATGTCTCCAGGCTGCTAAACTCTGTAATTCTTCTGATAAAAAAGTGGCAGACAGAATGGAGAAAGGCCTGTCTTAAATCCTTTCCTACAGAAGGGCATAAGAAGGTGAAGGAATTCAGGAAAGAAAACTCCTATTGTGTTCTGCCTTCCTTTATGAGGGCAAGTAGGTAGGACCTTGTCTGAGTTATACCAGTCCACAACTCCCATCAGAGTGATTTTTCCAGGAGATGACTTTTGTCACCTTATTACTTTTGAAATGGTGTTTTACCCCCAATAATTTATTAGATAAAAGACAAATTCATTCATGACTTCAAGACTCTACCTATAACACAAATGTATCTTTGTATTCTTTAAAAGAACAAGGTGAATCTTGCTTAATATTTATAGTGCCTTTTATTTTTCTCTCCCCATTCCCCAACCCCTCATATCCAGCTGAAACACACTCCCTACACACACACACACACACACACACACACACACACACACACACACACGCACACGCACACGCACACACACACAGACAGATGCACTCCAAGACCTTCTGATTCTTTTATTACTATTTATCCTAATTCAAGCTTGGCTTAGAAATATCTTCCCAATCTATTATTTTGTTCTCTATCCCACTCAAAAAGTCCAATTAGTTCCAGCTAAGTCACAATTTTATGAATGCATGTAGTTTTTTTGTATATGTGTGTGTGTGTATTTAAATATACAGAAAACAGGAAAACACAAGATGCAAATACTACTACCTGTACACCTTCCACTGAAATTTAGCAAATGTTAATACTTCATTCAGAATTTTTTAGATAAAATAAAAACATTGTAGGTGGAGCTGACTTCTTTGTATCCCCGAACAGTGCAATTTCTCTTTTTTTTAACCTGAGACAACTACTAACAGGAATTTATCAAATCAATCTAGCACTTTATTTTATTTACTTGACAGTAGTAGCCTCTATTTAAAATATAAAATTTTAACATTGGGCAGCTATTATTAAATTGCTATTCCTTACCATTTTACTAGCAATATTTGACCAGCACACCCCCCCCTTTTTAATTATAAAGATGTGGAGTACAATTCAGGGTTAGTTATACAAGCTTTGATAATGCAGGTACCCTTGTTGATGAGGTGTGTTCTTCCCTCCCCTAGCAGCTTCCCTCAACTGCCAATCTTACCTCCCCTCCCCTGACAGTTTCCCACTGCTGCCAAACCCTTCCTTATAGTATGATAATTGTTCAAGATTCGCTTATGTGACCACCTTTTCATAACACTGGGGAAGGGTGTTCAGATCTGTTAATAATTGTTCAGTTTTGTTTAGTTTTGTTTATCTTCAGATTGCTAGTAAAGTCCAGTATGTTCTCTTTTGATTCCTTCTTGGATATTCCAGTTCCCTGTTCTGCAAGAAGATCACTTTCTATTGTCTCATGAATTTGATTTTCTTTATATTCTAGATGCTTAATACTTTTTAAGATGAATGTCACAAATAGCCTTTCTAAGCCTGATTTGTCTTTTAACTCTCGTTATGTTTTTAGACATAGAACTTTAAAATTTTGATATAGTCAATTCCATCAGTCTTTTAATATCAAAGATATGTGCTTTATTATGATATCTGCTTTTGTGTGATATATTTAAGAGATATTTTCTGCCACAAGGTCACAACGATATCACTTATCTTTTCTTCTAATAATTATAAAGTGTATGTTAAACATGCATATATACCAGCATCTTTAATTTTTTTAGGTATGGTGAGTAAAGGATCTTTTACTTTTAACACAAGGCAACCCAATTTTCCCATATAGTTATAAAGCCAACCACATCATGTATTAAAATGCACAGATCTTTTCCTGGGTTGTCTATTCTGTTTTTTTTTTAATTTTATTGATACATAATAGATATACATAGTTTCAGGATACATGTGGTAATTTAAGACATTTGTATAATTTTAAAATATCAAATATTGGGTATATATCACCTTAAATATTTGTCTTTTCCTTATACTCAAAACATTAAATTATTTTCCTTTAGATATTTTGAAATGCAGAATATATTTTTGTAGACTATAGTCATCCTACTGTTCTATCTAACACTGTGTCTTATTTCTTCTAGCAAACCACATATTTGTATTCATTAATCAACTCCTCTTCATCTTCCCCCAATTACTCTTTCTGGCCTCTGGTAACCACCATTCTGCTCTCCATCTTTATGATATCAACCTTTTTAGCAACCGCATATGAGTAAGAACATGAAACCTTTTTTTTATTTGTGCTGGGCTTATTTCACTGAACATAATGATCTCCAGTTCTATTTATGTTACTGCAGAAGATAAGATGACATTTGTTATTTTATGGCTGAATAATATTCCATTGTGTATATCAACCATATTTACTTTATCCATTCATTCATTAATAGGCACTTAGATTTCATTTTTTGGCTATTGTGACTAATGCTATAATAGATATGGGAGTGTAGATATCTGTTTGATATACTGATTTCCTTTCTTTTGGATATCTACCTAGTAGTGGGATTGGTAGATTATATGGTTGTCCTATTTTTAGTTTTTTGAGGAACCTCCATACTGTTCTCCATAGTGGCTGTACTAATTTACATTCCCACCTACAGTGTACAAGGGTTCCCCTTTCTCCTTATCTTTATCAGCATCTATTATTGCCTATTTGATAAAAGTCATTTTTACTGAAGTGAAATGATATCTCATTTTAGTTTGTTTATTTGCATTTCTCTGAAAATTAGTGATGTTGAACATTTTTATTATATACCTGTTGACCATTTGTATGTCTTCTTCTGGGAAATGTCTGTTGAGATCTTTTGCACATTTTTAATTGAATTATTTGTATTTTTTTCTGGTGAGTTGTTTGAGCTTCTTATATATAATGGTTACTAATCTCATGTCAGGTGGGTAGTTTGCAAATATTTTCGCCCATTCTGTGGGTTGTCTTTTCACTTTGTTGATTGTTTCCTCTGCAGTGCAGATGCTCTTTAGCTTGATATGATCCAATTTGTTCATTTTTGGTTTCCTATACTTTTGAGGCCTTGCACACACATGCACACACACACATACACACACTTACACACTTTGCCCAGACCAATATCCTGGAGCATATGCCCAATTTTTTCTTCTAGTAGTTTCATAATTTCAGGTCTTAGATTTAAGTGTTTTTCATTTTGATTTGTCTTTTGTGGATGGTGTGAGAAAAGAGTCTGGTTTCTTTCTTCTGCATATATTTATTCAGTTATCCTAGAACCATTTATTTTTTAAAAACTGCCATTTCCCCATGTATACTCTTGGTCCCTTTGTCTAAGATGAGTTGACTTTAAATGCATGCATTTGAGGGGAAGTCGGGAAAATGGTGGCCAAGCCAGTAGGACTATGGGGGTCCTGGTGTGAGTGAGTGTGTGTATGGGAAATTTTATGTACATGCTAGTGAGTGAGTGGGCATGTGTGTGACTGAGTGAGGGCTAGGGAGCTAGTGACCAGGGCTCTCCTGGTGCAGTAGCTGGTGCTACAGCTGCTTGACTTGGACCCTAGTGATTCCCAGGATGCAGAAGCTGAGTGCCATTATTTTTTTAATTAACAAAACACTTCCTGGGATGAATGTGCTGAGAGAGACTAAGTGGGGCTTGTAAGCAAGTGGCCAGGGCCCTCCTGGTGCAACAGCTGGTGCTGCAGCTTTTCTGCTTAGTCCTGGCTATTCCCAGGTCACAGAAGTGAAGCACCATTTTTTTTTTAAATGAACAAAAGTTTTCCCTGGAAGAAGCAGTGGGGAGAGACCACCACCCCAGGCTCTGCCTTACCACTGCAGCAGGAGAGACTGCCGGCTCCAGGCTTTGCCTCATCACTTCAGTGCCTGCCTGGGTACTGGCAGCAGGGGCTGTGGAGGGAGTCCAGAGGCACAGTCCCACTGAAGTGGACAAGAGAGGCACCCCGTCACCATCTTGAAGGTGGGGACAGGAAAGTGCCCTGACTTGCTCACCATGGAGCAATAGACCTGATCTCTGTGACGGGAGGACCAACTACTCAGGGGTTGATTGTGACCCAGAGGGAATATCCTGAAAGCATAAACTTTGGAGGGACCTGATGAGTGCCTCCCCACTCACTACCCTGATCCAGTCGTGGGACAAAGGGTGTGGCCAGAAAAGGACAGGGAAGAACTCCAAAGAGATCAGTGGTGAATCTGAGGCTGACCCAAACCCCCTCCTCCCCAACAATCCTCTGAACATCAAACCCACACAGCTGGGCCACAACTGAGAGGGACAAACCCATGTATAGCCTTGACGTCAGTTGCAATAGGAGAACTCCATTCCAGGATAAGCCTGGTTTGAGCACCCCCAAGAGTACATACCTGGAGAAGCAACAATCCCACACTTTCCCACTGGAGGAGATCTCCTTGACCATATGAGAGTGGGAGGGGAGGACTGCAGCCCCACCCACCTCTACTGCCCCTCCTCTTTCCCCACTCCAGACACTGGGGAGAGAGAGAAAGAGGAGAGAGAAAGAGAGAGCAGGAGAGAGCTGACTAGATGAACAATTACAGAGCCTGTCACAAGAGGGCAGGTTTTTTTCTTTTTAATTTTTAAACATTTTTTGCCTGTTGGTTTGTTGGTTATCTATTTTTAAAATATTTTTCCTTTGTGCATGAATGTGTATGTGAGGATTTGATCTGTATCCCTGCCTTTTTTCTTTTCTTTTTCTGTTTCTTTCTTCTTTTGTTTGTTGTTTTGTGTTTTTGCATGTATGTGAATGAATGAGTGCTCATTTTTCAACTTTTCTGTTGCTGTTGGTTTATTTTTGCTCTTTTGATCTTCTGTTTACTTTTATTTTATTTTATTTTATTTTTAGTTTAAGGTGAGTGTCAATATATGGGTGAGGGTTCAATTTGAATTCCCCCTTTTTTTCTCAGTCTGTTTTTCTTCTCCATTCATTTTGTGCTAGGTGTGTGTGTGTTTAGTTTTCTTGTTTTTTTTTGTTGTTGTTATTTGTTTTGTTTCACTTTGTTGTTATTCCAGTTTGTTTTGGGGTGTGTGTGTGTATGTCTGTGTGTCTGTGTTTAATTGTTTTTTGCTTTAGATTCTGCTTTCATTGTTCTACGTTTTTTTCTTTTTCTTTCTTCTTTTTAATTTTTGTGCATCTTATTTCATTCTATTTTTCCCTGTGCTCCTCATTGCTGTCACTGTATCTCAGACATGCATTATCATATATAGTGGTGGTAGGGAGTGGGTCTCAGAGAACACAAACCACAATCAGTGAACACTGTAATTTGCAAGTAGTTTCTGAATCCTAGCTCCCCATCCCCTACCTTATTTGACTTTCAAAACTACAAGAGAACAAAGCTTCCTGTCCACAATCCTATTTCACAGTAGAACAGATCCAGAGCATGAATCAGGGAAAAATAGAGGGCTGAGCAAATATCAGAAGGGAAAAACTCTCTCACTGACACTGAATAACAGAACTAAAGAGAGAAACAAGAGATCTGTCACAAATGAGGAAAACTAAGGGAAGACCACAAGCAATTTCAAGTGTACCAAAGACAAAACTCCTGAAAAATCAGACCCTAATGTCTAAACAATGGAAGTTACCAGCAACTGGACCCAGAATATGACAGGGATTAGGGAATGGATGGAGAGAGTGAATATGACTCAAGAAAGACAAGATGTAACACTGAAAGAACTTGTAACAGAGATTTTGGCAGTAAAAAAAAATTCATCCAGGAAATAAATAACAAGATGATAAACATGGAAAGCAGAATTAATCTAGCTGAAGAAATAATCTCAGAACATGGAATTAACCTGATCTGTAAAAAACATAGAAAGAAGACTCAGAAAGAAAGAACAAAACCTACAAGAACTGTGCGATTATATAAAAAGACTGAACCTATGCCTGATTGGCATCCCAGAAGAAAAAAAGGGAAATGGAGAATAACTTGGGGCAAATATTCCAGGAGGTTTCCAAGAAAAATTTCCCCATCTCACCAGAGATGTGACCAGCCAAGCACAAGAGATACAGAGAAACCCTACAAGACATCAAATGAGAAGACCAACCCCAAGACACATAGTAATTCGCCTACACAAAGTAGGCACAAAAGAAGAAATCCTAAAGGCAGCAAGAGAGAAAGGTCAGACGACCTACTGAGGAAAACTAATCAGAATAGCAGCAGACCTATCAGCAGAAACACTACAAGTAACAAGGGACTGGAGTCCAATATTCAAAGTCTTCAAAGATAAACAATTTCACCCAAGAATTTTCTACCTGGTCAAGCTCAGCTTCATCAGTAATGGAGAATTAAAATCCTTCTCAGATATCAAATCCATAAGTGATTATGAAGCTTCCAGAACAGCTCTACTGGAGATATTTAAAAAGGTATGAAGCACAGAAGGAAGAAAGAAAAAAAAAGAATGACCACACACTTCCCAAGAGAAGAGCAGAGCACAGAAGCAACAGAGAATATATTGCAACAAGAAACTTGAAAACACACACATACATCAACCACAAAGACAAAAGAAAACAAGCAAACAAAGAAAAAACATAATAAGAACCTCAAGACAGGGATAAGCAATCACATTTCAAGAATCAGCCTGAATGTGAATGGACTAAATACACCCCTAAAGAGACACAGAATGGCAACCTGGATAAGAAACCATGACCCAATTATTTGCTGCATCCAGGAAACTAATCTCACCAAAAGGGACACCCATAGATTCAAAGTTAAAGGATGGAAAACAAGTTTCCAGGCAAATAGATCACAAAAGAGGGCAGGAGTTGTGATCTTAATATCAGAAAAAACAGCCTTTAAGCTATCAAAAATTTAAAGAGATGCAAAATAACACAACATAATGATAAAAGGTTCAATCCATCAACAAGATATATCCACCCTAAACATATATACACACAACACAGGAGCACCAGCATTTATAAAGCAACTGATAAGTAAACTAAAAAGAGATATTAACTCTAACACTATTATAGCAGGGGACTTGAATACCCCACTAACAGCCCCAGATAGATTATCAAGGCAAAAAATCAACAAGGAGATCCAGAACCTCAACTTGACACTCAACCAAATGGACTTAATAAATATCTACAGATTATTTCACCTGACATCCCTAAAACATACATTCTACTCAACACCACATGGAAAGTACTCCAAGATTAATCATATTCTTGGACATAAATCAAGCATAAACAAATTCCATAATGTTGAAATCTTGTCATGCACATTCTCAGACCACAGTGGAATAAAAATAAATATCGACACCAACAACATTTCCCCAAAGCTGACAAAGACTTGGACACTAAACAGCAGGATGCTGAACAACTACTGGGTCAACACTGAAATCAAAGCAGAAATTAAAATATTCCTGGAAACAAATGAAAATGAAGAAACATCTTACCGAAACCTCTGGGATGCCATGAAAACAGTTCTCAGAGGGGAATTTATATCTCTACGAGCACATGTCATGAAACTGGAACAATCAGAAGTTGAAAGCCTAACAAATCACCTAAGGGAGATGGAAAGAGAAGACTACCAAAACCCCAACTTTAGCAGAAGAATCCAAATCACCAAAATAAGAGCCCAGATACGGGACATAGAAGACAAAAATATCATAGAAAACATCAACAAAACAAAAAGTTGGTTCTTTGAAAGAATTAACAAGATTGATGAACCCCCTAGCCACAGTGATCAAGAAAAAGGGAGGGAAAAGCCCAAATAAACATAATCATAAATACAAAAGATCAAGTCACTACTGACAGTGAAGAAATACAAAAGGTTATCAGAGATTACTATGTACACCTACATGAAAACAAACTTGATAACCTAAATGAAATGGAGGACTTTTTGACATCACACAACCTCCCCAGGTTGAAACAAGAAGACATTGAGACACTAAATAGGCCAATAACACCCAGGAAATTGACTGTCATACGAAACCTACCTACAACAAAAGCCCTGGACCGGATGGCTTTCAAGTAGAAATCTACAAAATGTACAAGGAGGAGCTGATACCAATCCTTTTGAAAGTATTCCAGGCAATTGAGAAAGATGGAATTCTCTCCAAATCATTTTATGAAGCTAACATCACACTGATACCCAAACTGGGTAAAGAACCACCAAAAAAAGAGAACTATAGGCCAATATCCCTTATGAACATAGATGCAAAAATCCTCGACAAGACTCTGGCAAATCATATCCAAAAAATACATCTCAAAAATCATCCACCATGACCAAGTAGACTTCATCCCCTGGATGCAGAGCTGGTTCAACATTTGCAAGACCATAAATGTTATTAAATACATCGACAGATATAAAAACAAGAACCACATGATTATCTTATTAGATGCAGAAAAAGCTTTTGATAAAATCCAGCATCACTTCTTGATAAAAAACCCTCAAACACCTATGTATAGAAGGAACAGACTTCAAAATAGAAAGTGCCATCTACGATAAACCCACAGCTAACATGTTGCTAAATGGACAGAAACTGGAAACATTTCCCCTGAAAACTGGAACAAAACAAGGCTGCTCACTGTCACCCTTCTTGCTCAACATTGTATTGGAAGTCCTAGCTAGTGCAATTAGACAAGAAAAGGAAATCAGGGGTATCCAAATAGGAAAAGAGTAAGTCAAGTTATCCCTCTTTGCTGATATGATTCTAAACCTTGAAAATCCAAGAGAATCTATCAAAAACCTGCTTGCACTCATGAAGAACTTTGACAAAGGCTGAGGGTACAAAATAAATGTGCAAAAGACAGTTGCATTCCTATACACCAACAACAAGCAGGCAGAGACCCAAATAAAAAGCCCAATCCCAATCACAATCCCATTCACAATAACCAAGGAATTCAAACCTGCTGAAAGGAAAAAAGCAAACAGCCCCATTAAAAAGTGGGCAAAAGGGCAACCCCTTCAGGTCCTCTCCCACCATAGGAGCTTTTCTGTCCTCTCAATGAATCCTGTTTAAAAAAAAAAAAAAAAAGTGGGCAAAAGACATGAACAGACACTTCTCAAAAGAAGATATATGGGCAGCCAACAGACATATGAAAAAGTGCACAGCCTCAGTAGTCATCAGAGAAATGCAAATCAAAACTACATTGAGATACCACCCAACCCCAGTAAGAATGGCCATCATTAATAAAACAAGCAACAGCAGATGTTTGCAAAGAAGCGAAGAAAAAGGAACACTTTGTTGCTGGTGGAATGAAACTAGTGCAAACTCTCTGGAAGACAGTGTGGTGATTTCTTAAAGAACTAGAAATTGACCTTCCATATGACTCGACAATCCTCCTTTTAGGGAATGTACCCAGAGGAATTCAAATCACTCTCCAAAAAGATACCTGCACATGAATGTTTGCTGCAGCTCCATTCACAATAGCAAAAACATGGAATCAACCATGCTGCCCATCAAAGCTGGACTGGATTAAAAAAATGTGATACATATATACAATGGAATATTATGCAGCCATAAAGAAGGACAAACATATGGACTTCACAGCAACTTGAATGGATTTAGAGTCGATCATACTCAGTGATCTATCACAGAAACAAAGAACAAAGTACCATATGTTCTCACTTATAAGCAAACCTTGAACAATTATCATAAAACTGTAAGAAAGAGATTGTCAGTAGTGGGAAACTGTCAGGGGAGTGGGGGTGGGATTGGCAGTTGAGGGAAACTGCTGGGGAGGGAGGGGCAAACCTTATCAACAAGGGTACCTGCATAATCAACGTTTGTATACCTAACCCTGAATTGTATCCCACATCTTTAAAATAAAATAAATAAATGCATTTATAGTTGGTTTCTCTATTCTGTTTCATGTATGTATAGATGTATGTATCTCTTTTTATAGCACTACCTTGCTGATTTGGTTACTTAGCTTTGTAGTAAACTTTGAGATAAGATAGTTTTGTGCCTCTGGCTTGTTCTTTTTGCTCAGATTTTTTTAAGCTATTTCGTGTCTTTTGTTTTTCCATATACGTTTATGATTGCTTTTTCTATTTCTGTAAAGAATGCCATTGGTATTTTGATAGAGATTGCACTAAATCTGTAAATTGCTTTGGGTAGTATTGTCATTTTAATAATATTAATTCTTCCAATCCATAAACATGGACCATTTTCCAATTCTGTATCCTTTAATTTTACTCATCAGTGTTTTATAACTTTTCTTGTATAAATATTTGATTAAATTGATTCCTGGATATTTTATATTATTTGTAGCTATTGTAAATGGAATTGCTTTCTTGACTTTTTTTAAGGTTGTCTGCTGTTGGCATATATAATTGCTACTAATTTTTGTGTGTGGATTTTGTATCCTGCAACTTTACTGGATTTGTTTCTCAGTTCTAAGGTTTTTTGGTTGAGTCTGTAGTTTTTTTCTAAATATAAGATCATATCATCTGCAAATAAGAATACATTGACTTCTTCATTTTCTCTAGTCTAATTTCTCTGGCCAGTACTTGCAATACTATGTTGAACACAAGTGGTCAAAATGGGCATTCTTTTCTTGTCCCAGATCTTAAGAAAAAGGCCTTCAACTTTTCTTGGTTCCTAAGGATGTTAGCTGTGTGTTTGTCATATATAGACTTTATTATTCTGAAGTATGTTCCTTCCATATCCAGTTTGATGAGGGTTTTTACTATAAATGAATGTTGAATTTTGCAACACATTTTTTAATGTATTGCAATAATGTTTTTTATTTCTTTGTTCTGTTAATGTAATATATCATATTTATCAATTTGCCCATGTTGAACTATACTGGTATCCGTGGGATGGATTCTGCTTGATCATTGGGAATGATATTTTTAATGGTTTATTGAATTTGGTTTGCTAGTATTTTGTTAAGGATGTTTACTTCTGTGTTCATCAGAGATGTTGGCCTGTAGGGTGTGTGTGTGTGTGTGTGTATGTGTGTGTACTTGTCTTGTTAGAGTATCAGGGTATTGCTGGCCTCATAGAATATATTCCCTTCTCTTCAATTTTTTTTTGAAGGGCTTGAATAGAATTGCTATTATTTCTTAAATAAATGTTTGGTAGAATTCAGCAAAAAAGTCATCGGGTCCTGGGCTTTTCTTTGATGAATGACTTTTTATTATGGCTTCAATCTCATTACTCATTATTGGTATAATGAGATTTTCTATTTCTTTGTGACTCAATCTTGGTAGATTGTATGTATCCAGGAATTTATCCATGTTTTCTAAGTTTTTGAATTTGTTGGTGTATAGTTGTTTATAATCTCTAGTATTTTTTTAACTTCTGTAGTCTCAGCTATCATGCCTTATTGTTTCTGATTTTATTTATTTAAATATTCTCTTTTTTTAAGTCTAGCTAAAGGTTCATCAAATTTGTTTATCTTTTCACAAATCAGCTTTTTGTTTAGCTGGTCTTTTGTATTTTTGTCTTAATTCATTTATTTCTGCTCTAATGTTTACTATTTCCTTCTACTAATTTTGGATTTGGCTTATTCTTGGTTTTCTAGTTCCTTGAGGCATCTTAGGTTATTTATTTGAAGTCCTTCTACTTTTTTGATACAAGTTTGTATGGCCGTAAGCTTCCCTGTTAGTACTGATTTTGCTGTATCCTATAAATGTTGGTATATTGTATTTCCATTTTCATTCGTGTCAGAATTTTTTCAATTTCCTTTTTGATTTCTTCATTGACCTATTGGTCATTCAGGAGCATATTATTTAATTTACATGTCCTTGTGAAGTTTCCGAGGTTCCTCTTGTTATTGATTTCTAGTTTTATCCTATTGTGGTCAGAAAAGATACTTGATTTGATTTCTAACTTTTCGAATTTGTTTGGACTATTTCATGGCCTAAGATATGGTGTATTCTGGAGAATGTTCTGTGGCTTATAAAAATAATGTGTATTCTGGAGCAGTGAGTGAATCATTCTGTAAATGTCAGTTAGGCTTATTAAATCTAGGGTGTAGTTTAACTCCAATATTTCTTTGTTGATTTTCTGTTTGGATGATCTGTCCATAACTGAGAGTGGGGTGTTAAAATCCTCTATATTATTTTATTGCAATCTTTCTCTCCCTTTAGATCTATTAATGTTTACTTTATATACTTGGGAGCTCTAGTGTAGGATGCATAGATATTTAAAATAATATCCTCTTGCTGAATTGATCCCTTTATTATTATATAGTGATTTTCTTTGGCTCTTTTTACAGTCCTTGATTTGTAGTCTATTTTATTTGATATAAGTATAGCTACTTCTGGTCTTTTTTTGGTTTTTAGTTGCATGGAGTATCTTTTTTCACCTCTTCACTTTGAGTCTATGTATGTCTTTAGAGGTGGGGTGGATTTCTTGTAGGCAGCATATCTTGAGTTTTGCTTCTTTATTCATTCAGTCACTTTATACCTTTTAATTAAAGAATTTAGTCTATTTATAGTCAGTGTTGTTATTGATATATAAGGGCACACTGACATTCTGTTGCTTGTTTTCTTGTTGTTTTGTAGCTCCTCACTTCCTTTCCTCCTTTCTATCTTCCTTTGCGGTTAAATGATTTTCTCTGGTAGTATGTTTGAATTTATTGCTTTTTATTTTCAGTGAAAATATTATAGCTTTTTGCATTGTGGTTGCTATTATGCTTACAAAAAACAGATTATTTTAAACAGATGACACCTTGTCTGAGATCACAAAGAATAGAATAAAAACAAGCAAAGGAAGAAAAAATAACAAAATTCTACACTTTAATGACATCCCCCATCCCCACATTTTGATTTTTAGTTGTCTCAATTTACATATTTTTATATTTCCTATCTCTTAATAGGTTACTGTAGTTATTATTGTTTTTTAATAGATTTGTCTTTTGGGCTTCATATTAGGATTATGAGTGGATTGCACACCACAATTATAGTTTCAGATTGTTCTGAGTTTGTCTATGTACTTTTACCAATAGGTTTTATATCTTCAGTTTTTTTGTTTTTTTTCATGTTAGTTTTGTTTTGTTTTAACTTTTCAGATTGAAGAACTCCCTTTAGCATTTCTTGTAAGACGATTCTGGTTATGGTAAATTCTCTCAGCTTTTGTTTGTCTGGGAAAGACTTTATCTCTCCTTCATATTTTAAGGATGTCTTTACTGGATACGGTATTCTTAAATGGCACTTTTTTTCTTTCAGCACTTTGACAATGTTATTATTCTCCCTCCTGGCCTGTATGGTTTCTGTTGAGAAGTTTGTTGTCAAATAAATTGGAGCTCCTTTATATGTTATTTGCTTATTTTCTCTTGCTGCTATTAGCATCGTCTCTTTGTCCATGACCTTTCAGAGTTTGATTATATGCTTTGGGGTACTCTTATTTGGGTCATATCTGTTTGGTGTTCTCTGACTTTCCTGTTCCTAGATATTTTTTCTCTCAAGTTTTATAAAGTTTTCTGTTATTATTTCAGTCAATAAGTTTTCTAGCTCTTGTTCAAGTCTCTGTTAAATGGCAATAATTTTCATATTTGATTTTTTGAAGTAATTTTCTATCTTTTGGTGATCTTCCTTTCTTTTCATTCTTTGTTTTCCCTCTCTGTGTATTTTTCAATAGTCTTTGAGTTTGCTGATTTCTTCCTCTGCTTGATTTATCTTATTGTTGAAAGCCTCTAATGAATTTCACAGTCTAGCAAATGTGTTTATCAGTTTTAAGCTTTCTGTTTGATTTTTAAAATTTCAATCCCTTTGTTAAATTTCTCTGATAAATTTATAAATGGCTTTTCTGTGTTATCTTAGTGATTGCTGAATTTCCTTAAAACTACTATCTTGAATTATTGGTCAGAGAGCTCACATATCACTGTCTCCCTAGGGTTATTTACTGGTTCCTTATTTGGGGAGTTTATGGTTCCAAGTTTGTTGTTGTTTCTTGTGAATGTATGTCTATGTCTCTGAATTGAATGATTAGTTATTTATTCCAGTCTTCTCTATCTGGCTCGTTTTGGTTTTTATTAACTATGTTTGCTTAGAGGTCCTTTACTGCTAGGTTGCTGTCTCCTTTTCATCTGTAGGTGATGTCTTGAGTCCAGGTTCACCTCAGCTCTAACAAACAAACATAGTTCTGCCCTTTCCAAGTGAGGGAGGTCCCAAAAGGAGTAAATATCTTCCAACAGTGTGGGAAGGCTGACTAGGGGTTCATACTCAGGGAACCTGTGCAATGAACCTCCTACAGTATGGTGATTCTGAATAGCCTCTGTGATTTGGCTTCTCCCTTGGTCCTTCTGCTATGTGAGGACACAATGAAAAGAAGGATGTTTATGAACCACAAAGAGGGACATCATCTGGCACCAAAATCTTCCAGCACCTTGATTTTGTATTTCCTAACCTCCAGTCCTGTATGAAAGAAGTTTCTTATATGTCATGCCATTTGTTATAGTTTGTTATGGCAGCCCAAATGGACTGGGAGATTTTTTTTTCAAATGTTTTTAGAGACAGAATCTCACTATGTTGCTCAGGGTGGACTTTAACTTCTGGGCTCTTCCAGCCTAAGTTTCTCAAGCAACTGGGACTACAGGAATGCACCACCACGCCTGGCTAAAATTTTCTGATTTTGATGCATCCTTGTGTTTTGAAGATACACCATCCTTGGTCATTATGTTTGTGTGCACTCACATGTACACATACATGTACATGTATGGTTAAATTTCATAGTATATTTAGAATTTTTGCTTCTATGCTATGTGCTTACTTTTATACTATTTTTGGTTTGGTAGTAAGTTTGTACTAGTTTCATAGAATGTGTTGAATGGCTTTCTCTCTTTTTTAATTTTTTTGAAATAATTTGCATTATACAGGAACTAATAGTTGCTTTAATATTTGATGAATTTGCCTATAAAACTTCCTGGCCCTGGTGTCTTTTTTATTGGGGTAGAAATATAAATTGACTGCTAGTTAAATTTTATTAATGATTATGGATCTATCCAGTTGTTTATTTAGTTTTTAAGATATATCTTAATAATAATTTTCAAAAATTTTAACAAAATGATATTTATACTATTCTTGTATGATTTTTTTTAATTTTCAATCTGTAATATGTCAATTTTTAAAAGATAGAAATTGTGTGTTTTCATTTATTGTAGAATTTTTTTACTCTACATGTACCATGAGAATTAAATCTGTAGCCATTTGTTTGGGTAATTGCTAGGATCAAATGGTTACAACTCAGAGTAGGTACTTAGTTAAGTCCCAAGGTATCATAAAGTCTGCCTCACTCTCTCTCTAGGCGTTTACATATCAAAATATAAGAAGCTCAGACCAGAGACATCTGTAGATTTTTAAAGCCTAAGACAAGGAGAAACCAGAGCTTATCTGGCTCTTGAAAACACGTATTTATATTAAAAAAGGTTATGTGAAAACCCATAGAGCCTTTTTATCCCATCTTAAAGACGCACTCAAAAAAAACCAACTCTGTGGAGGAGAAGGACAGGGTGTTACTCTGCTGTACATAAATAAAAAAAGACATTGTTCACTGTCTCTTGCCTTTGCAATTTTTCTGTCTCTTGCCTATTCAGTGTCTGGCTGCCTACCTAGGCAGGTTTTCCATCGGTCATTTATCACATTACAGAGGGATAAGATCTGGGATAAGAGAGAGTGATATACATGTTGTTTATTCTAAGGTGATTAATAAAAAATGTGTCTCTGATTTGAAAACACCATGTGCACATTTAGGATAAAATTATTAAAGATAAATTTTTAAAACTCAAGAGATTACCTGGGGAGACGAGAACTTTATGTACCCACACAGGAGAGCTGAAGGGCACATTTTGGGGCCCATGACATTTTTTATCCCTATGAATGATTTTCCTCTACAATTATATTTATTTGACATTTTTCTTTTTTTTTTTTCATTAGCAGCATTATTGAGGTATGATTGACACATAATACTCAGTACATATTTAAAGTGTTCAGTTTGATATGTCTTTGTTTCCATCACCCTCCCACATTTTCTGGTGTCCCCTAGTAACCCCCTCCCTCCATCTTCCCTTCCTTTCCCCCCACCATGTCTAGGAAACCACTGATATACTTTCTGCCTCCATAGATTAATTGACACTTTCTAGGATTTTATAGAAATGGAATCACCAGATGTATAATACTTTTGGCGGCCTGGCTTTTTTCCTCTCAAAAATTATTTTGCAATTCAACCATGTGTTTGTTTCCACATTAGGGCTATTACAAATAAAGTTGCCATGAGCATTTGCAAACAAACCTTTGTGGGTGGATGCTGGCTTTAATTTCTCTTGGATTGGGTCATAGGATAGATGCCGGTTTAACTTTTTAGGAAACTACCAAAATCTTTTCCAAAGTGATTGTAGCATTTTGCATGCCTACCAGCAGTGTGGAATGAGCCCAGTTCCTCTTCATCCTCACTGACACTTGGAGTGCTGTCTTTTTAATTTTAACTATTCTAATATTTGAATTCTAATACATTTAGCTAGTCTAATAAGCTACACTAATAGAGTAGTGGTATCTCATTGTGGTTTTAATTTGCATTTTCCTAATAACTAATGATATTGTGCATCTCCTCAGGTGCTTATTTGCCACACATCTTCTTTTGTGAAGTGTCTGTCGAAATTATTTGTTCATTTTTTAATCGATTTGTTTGTTTTTTTTTATTACTGAGTTTGAGAGTTCTTTCTGTTTTCTAAGTACATGTCCTTTAGAAATATGTGATTTGCAAATATTTCCTTCCAGTTTTTGACATTTTTCTGTAACTGATTTTTTTTTGGTTAGTATTTCTTTGGAATTTTTTCTCCCATACTCCTATATATTTTTTAAATTGTGTAAAATATTTTAGTATAGTTTAATGCAGTAGCTGGATTGTATTTATATTTGTAAATTCAATTTGATTGTTTCCTTTATTTAATATATATGCATAATTTATTTGTATTTATTATGAGTAGTGATTTCATTGACCATTTTTTATTCCAAAAATGTATGTTGAGAGCCTGTTCTGTGCCAGGTGCATTACATTACAGTTGCTGGAGATACAGCAGCAAACAAAATGGACCAATATCTCTACCTTCGTGGAGTTCACATTTTATTGTCTTGTTTGAAATTTTTAATTAGCATTATTTTTATTTCATTGCGCTTTCCTTCACATAACTTCTGGGAAATGTAGTTTTTAAATTGCTGTTTATTTTCTTCCGTGGTTTGGAAGTTGTAGATTCTATTTGCTTGCGATTATCATTATTCTAAGCTAAATGTATTGTATTGAAACCTAAACAATTCTATCTTTCTAAAACACAAAAGTTATTTTTTATTATTTTATTGTCAATACTCAATTAAGCTTGTCAGAATTTTCATACAAATGTATGTGTTTGCCATTAATTCTTGCTTCCCAATTTTCTGTGTTTATTTCCTTTCTTTACATTCTTCAGTGTTTCTTTTAGTGAGATTCTGTAAGTAGTAATCTCTTAATCTATTATGTCTGAAAACATATTTATTTTATTCTTACTCTCCAGTGAGAATATAACCTGGCATAAATTCTAGGTTGTTGGCTATTTTACCGAGCAATTCTATTAGGCATAGCTTTCTGGAATCTATTTTTGCTGATGTGGTAGATCAGCCAAAAGATGATCATTTTGTTTTAGTTTATCTGTCTTTTTGCTTTGGTGGTTTTTTAGATTTGCCTTTGTTTTTTATTTTATTTTATTTTATTTTTTGAGTTGGAGTCTCACTCTGTCGCCCAGACTGGAGTGCAGTGGCCACTCCGGCCACCGCAACCTCGACCTGCTGGGCTCTGGCGATCCTTCTGCCTCAGCCTTCCAAGTAGCTGGAACTACAGGCGCACGCTACCATGCCCGGCTAATTTTTTGGATTTATTGTAGAAATGAGGTCTGGCCAAGTTGCCCAGGTGGGTCTCGAACCCGTGGGCTCAGGCAATCCATTCATCTCAGCCTCCCAAAGCGCGGGATTACAGGCTGAGCCACCGAACCCGGCTTGTTTTTAATGTTTTTCGGTTTTGCTACTATATGCATATGTGTGGCTTTAATTTATTCCAAGGGATTGTTGTTTGCTGCGTGCTTTTAATATCTATCTGAGAAATTACTTCCAAGTTATTTCCTATATTGTCTTCTTCTGGAATTACAATTAAATGTATGGTGTAACAATTCAGTCATACTCCAGAGCTCTTAAACTGTCTTTAATTTCTCATGTTTTATCTCTTTATCTCTTTTGTGAATAAACTTCAGGGTGAAATCCTCTCTAATAACTGCAGATTGATTATCCAGGTAGCTTATCAACATGTCTGGTTCAGAATTTATTCTGTATATTTATATCTTAAGTGAAATTATTATATTTTCACTCTAATTTTAATTGGTTATTTTTTAGATTCAGTACTCCATACATATTGTTGAGCACCTACTATAGCCCAGGCCAGGTTCTACGTGCTCATTATGGATTAAAGAATAACATCCATACTTTCATCATTGTTGAATTCTAGTGAGCAGAGTCAGACAATAAACACACAAGCAATAATTTTACCTAATAATGCTAACCTTCTGTGCAGTGACTTGAAAGAAGATGATGTGATAACAAGTGGTTTGGTGATCAGTTTAGAATTGTGAGCAAGAAATGCCACCTTGAAGAAATAACTTTGAAGCTGAGACCCAAATGAGATTATCCCCCTGTTAATTCATATCTTAATTTATATCTCCTGGTTTTAACATATTTTATAAGAATTTCTTCTTTCCTTTATGTTTGGAGGATCTAAGTAAACGTCTTCTAAAGTTCTCTATGTATTAGGATACTGTTTCCATGTCTAGGGCATGAATGCTCCCATTTTTTAAAGTTTGTTAGTGTTTTTCACCCATTTTTTGTAATTTAAATAAAAATAATAATGTCAAATCCCTTGTATTCTTTGAAATTTTAGTTTGCAAGCTTGACTATGGATTGCTTACTTGCTTGCGTTTGTTTTTTTTGTTTGTTTTTTGTCTGTGTATTTGTTTATCTTTCTTCCCACACATGACTGCTTATATCTAGCAGTTTTGCAGTTCTACTCATCCCTTTAAGTTCCTCATTCAGAGTAAAGTTCTGAGATCTCCTCCTGTGAGGCTATCTAAAGCCAATGTGTAACTACCCTATTTCCAGTTGCAGGACTACCTCAGCCTTCCTGTGCCACAACTCAAGAAAGTGGCCACAGGTTTTTACTACCTGTAGCCATAGGTTAAGGTTGCACCCAAGTCCCCAGTTCTAGGGTATGAACACTGCCTTGGAAATTTCCTATTCTCCCACTGTTGTGTGTGTCATATTTAGAGGCTTAGCCACAGATCAGACTTCTTTTGAGTCTGGAAACTCCTTTTATTGGTCTTATGTATCTTAGAGATGAACAGCTGGCTGTCTGTGGCTTCAAGAAGATTCTGTGGGGGTTGAAATTCAGCATGTAACTCCTGACCTAATCTCCAAAGTTTCCTTGTCCTTAAGATCATTTATTCCTCACTCTCTGCCCTAGATTCTGGGCACAAAATGTTGAATATTTTCTCCTGCTTATTTTGTCCAACATTAGGATTTAGAGCAGAAGGGTATTACTCTATGAATTATCATGTAACCACCCACCCAATAGTTGATGCCTCTTTCGCCCCACTGCTTGATCTCAGTTGTCTTTCCCAAGGGAGGATATGGGGGATGGCTGAAACTATACTACTGTGGAATTAGTATGTCTCTTCCAGATGTCCTGAAATTCCCCAAATAAGACTTGCCTTCTGCATCATTACCTGTGAGTTTTCTTAATAGGTACTGTCAACTGAAAAAACACAAGGCCTTCATAAATTTGCAGAAAATACTATTTTTTATAAAGTTACAGCCTGCAAGGCTGACTATGGGTCAGACAGGCTAGGAAGTGTAGCCTCTGACTGTGACCAAAAGGCAGGCACTTTGAACGAGGAACTTTATGCTGCATGATTTTCTAAACATACATATTCAACAGGTTATAGAAGGATCTATGAATTTTCATGAAGGAGGCCCTGATTCATGTGTACAGAACAAACTTGTGTGCTACATGTCTCCTATGTTCACTTTGGGTGAAAACTTAACATTTAAATGCATTACAATTAGGCCCTGTATGTCAAAAGGTTAAGCAAGTACAAAACAAAAACAAAAACAAAACATCAGTGTGCAGCCTCTATAAACCTGCTAGAACCAATCCATGGTTGATGGTCTATTATCAGGAGAAGCTTACTAAAAATCAGTCTCTTGTCCAATCAAAGCTGTAGTTATGGCTTGTGGAACAGGGTGGTCAGTAATTGTCTGACCGTAGATGAGCTATAATTGTTTTCATATTGCTCATCTATAGGTCAGTGCTTGTTTAGCTGCTACAGAACAAGAAAAAACCTTGTGGCAGTTAGAACACAGTTTATTATTCAAGTGTAGGGGTATGTGACTTAACAATTGCCTGGCATGGCTTTAAGTCCTGTTTGTAATTTGGTATCTTATTGCCACAGAGTCCGTTTCCTCAGTCTCATGATCTCTATTTTAACATGAATTCTGCTTAGTTGTGTCTAAACTTCAAAAAGGAGGGGATATAACCAGGCATGTCTGACATCACAGTTTTTTTTGTTTTTTTGTTTTTTTTTTTTTGAGTTGGAGTCTCACTCTGTCGCCCAGACTGGAGTGTTGGAGTCTCACTCTGTCGCCCAGACTGGAGTGCAGTGGCCGCTCCCGGCCACCGCAGCCTCGAACTGCTGGGCTCCGGCGATCCTTCCGCCTCAGCCTTCCAAGTAGCCGGAATTACAGGCATGCGCTACCACACCCAGCTGATTTTTTGATTTATTGTACAGATGAGGTCTCGCTGTCCTAGGCGGGTCTCGAACCCGCGGGTTCAGGCAGTCCACTCACCTCAGCCTCCCAAAGGCACGGGATTACAGGCTGAGCCTCCGAGCCCGGCGATATCACAGTTTTTAATGTTTCGCTGGAGTCCCCTTGGCCAAGAGGGGATCAATTCAGTCGGGTGAGGGGTTTAGGATCGTGTTTTCAGTTCTTAGTAGTATCTACCATGAAATGTCTGTGACTCTCTACAAACAAGGCAAAAGGAGGGATGTTTTCCTTTTTCTAAACTCTTAAAATCCCAGTAGTACCATTAATCATAGTTTCTCTGCTAGTGCCCTACGCTATGATCTTGATGGCAGATTCAAGGGTGTGTCCATTTGGTGAGGAATCAAGTTCCCTTTTACTTGACAACTTGTGCTTGGAGAGGGTGCATAAGCATTCTACCACCTGGCTTCCCAAAAGTCTGCAAAGTGGCTATCAGAACTTTTCCTGCCAAAACCAATGCTAAATGATGTCTGAGTAAATTTCCTGGGCCAGTCTCCTCTGTTACAGAATTTCTAGCATCTGTGTAAATGCAGACGACTTTTTCTCCAGCTCTCTGATGTGTATTTAAGAGGCTTATCTGGTATGCAGCCTAGTTTTCAACAAGAAGGAAAGCCTCTTCTAAAGCTCACAAAGATTCAGCCAAAGTCACTTGTCTGCTTTCAAAGTCCAAGTGCCTTTGGGCATTCTATCAGATTCTGCAGTTTTTTGGCCTCAGATGACTATCATTACTACAGTATCTTTTGTGTCTACCCTGAACAAGATTCAAAAGTCTTTTCTCCCTATTAGAATTTCCATTGCTACAAATCTTCTCATATTTGGGTAGGTTATCATTTCCATAGCAAGAAAATCATATGTCCAAATAAGGTAGTCCATGTCTTTTTTTT
>NW_007258165.1:111931-112862 GCF_000164805.1 Carlito syrichta | reverse complement strand
CCTCAGCCTTCCAAGTAGCTGGAACTACAGGCGCGCGCTACCACGACTGGCTAATTTTTTTTTATTTATTGTAGAGATGAGGTCTTGCTAAGTTGCCCAGGTGGTTCTCGAACCCACGGGCTCAGGCAATCCACTCACCTCAGCCTCCCAAAGGCACGGGATTACAGACTGAGCCACCGAGCCCGGCTGGGTCGTCTATGTCTTGAGCAGCATGTTTAAGCAAGGAGCAGTTAAAGGTTTTTCATAATCCAAGATGATAACATCTATTGCTTTATGCCACTCCCTCTCAGAAAATAATTTTCTGTTTTTTTTCTTTGTTTCTGGTTTTGGTTTAAAGAAATTAAAAATCTAACATAGGGCCATAAACATTAAAAAAGATGACCTTTCTCATTCTGCATATTCTTTTGAGAATTACAGTAAAGCTAATCCCATTAACAAAATGTAGTATAGATGCATTCATCCTCTTCTCTTACTGAGGATCTCTTCTACAGATTATCACACCAAGGGAGGTTGAAACATATTTTGCAGCACTCTGTCAAGTTTAATAATGTGGTATAACTATCCCATAGCCTCAGTATGTCTATATAAAATAAAATATGTCTATATAAAATAAAATATGTCTATATAAAATAAAATAAAAGTTGCCAATGTAAGAAATAAGTTGCAAAATAAGAGAGATTTCAAATATAGTACAAATAACTTTTCTTAACCAAAAGTATGTGAAAGTAAATTGACGATATAATTTCCCATCTCTCCTGAATACTTTGTATGTGTATTTCCTACAATTGTGGATATTCTCCTACATAATCACAATACAATCATGAAATTAAGAAATTAAACAGGACTTAAGAGAGAAGATAGACAAATGGGACCTTATTAAACTGACAAGCTTCTGCAAAGCCAAAGAAACCATCAAGAGAGCAGGGAGACA
>NW_007258165.1:77938-111388 GCF_000164805.1 Carlito syrichta | reverse complement strand
CCTGAATGAAACGTCATTGTACACCTAACCCTTAACTGTACCCCACAAAACCATAATAAAAAATACTGATTAATGAAAAAAAAAAAGAAATTAACCTTGATGTTGTATGACCATATAACCCTTGACTTTAACTCAAATGTTACCAAATATGCTACTACTGAGTGTACTTTATACTGAAAGAATCCAGTTAGCAATCACACGTTCCAGTAAGTTGTATGTTTCATTAATTTTCTTCAGCCTAGGACAGTTCCTTGGTCTTGACTTTTATGACCTTGGTGCTTTTCAAGACTATAGGCCAGTTATTATGTGGAATATTCCGCCATTTTTATTTTCTGCGGTTCCTCATGATTAGATTCAGGTTAAGCCTACAGGCAGGACTATGACTAAAACGATGCTATACTCATCTAATGGAACTTATCAGATAATACACAACAATTTCTATTACTGGCAATGATAATTCTGAGCACTTACAGGGTATCTTATCTTCCAGTCTTCCCCATTGTAAAATTAGTGCTTTCCCATTGGATTAGAAACTACTAAGTATTTCTTAGAAAGACACTTTATTTTATTTTATTGATTTGTGGGGTTTTTTTTTTGAGGTTGAGTAAGTTGGAATTTATTGGAAGATAGGAAAACTCCCAGCAGCGAGAGAAGAAAAATATATTTTGAAATTATGTAAATATTCTATTCTTCATTACAGCTTCAATTTATTTATTTATTTAATGTTTCATATTTTTTGGTTCCTATTTTATTCAGTGAGTTATAAACCAAAGCCATTATTATTTTGACACTCAAATTTTTTCACAACTTTAGCCCCTTCGAATCCTTTCAAATTGGCTTCTGTGCCTTTTGGCATGCTATCATAATTTTTAAAAATATGTATTTCCTTACTTTCTCACACATGATGTTCCAGGCTCATCATGACTTTAGCTGTTGTATATCTAGAATCAGCCATTTCAACAAGGATCTCTGGCTCATTTAGCTGGAAGATGGTATTATAATCCAAGATGGGCATTAGGTAGTCTCACAGCTATTGGGATATCACTGATATCAGGATCTCTAAGTGAATACGCGTACATATTATTTATTTGTATATCCATAAGTTCACACTAATTAATATCTGCAATTTTAATACAAGATTGTGAGGTTTTTGTTGTTTTTTGTGGATACCCCCCCCATATTCGTAGCAGCCTTCTCCGGTCTTCATCTTTAATATATTCACTTATGTGATCAACATCTTCATGTGGAACCAATTTCCTACTACCACCACCTCAATCACATCAGCCTAGATGTCTTCCTCACTTCTTTTGGGATCCAAAACACCGCCTAGTCACCCTCTGCATGAATGTCCTCACCTCATTTAGGCTCCAACACCTTAAACCAGACTGCTGCCGATATCCTCATCCTACTCAGTTCCCCACACCATACAATGGGATGCCTTTTCATATGGAAGCCCTCTTCTTCTTCTTGGCTCTGACATCCCACATTGAGTTGCAAACCCCGCCCACGCTCCCATTCCATTCATGGATTATCTCCTTACCCACTTAGGCTCTGACCTCCAGAGCCTGTTCCCTTCCCCCATGTATATGCTCACCCTATTAGTTCATCGAATTTTGATTGGTGCTGCTAGTGACCAATCCACAGGTAATACACAGATACATGGGTGTGTAGGAGTCTCTGTATGTGCCACATATGTTTAAGAGGTTAACTAAGCTGTAATTCCTTTCCTGACCCTAGATAGAGCTCTAAACTAGATAAGGAAAACAGAAATCTGGGTTGATATCCTACTGAGGCATACTAATATGAAGCACCAACAACATGAAAATGTTCCAAATGAACTCCCACAATCCTTAGAGTTCTATTTGAAGCTTGCTTGTTCCAGATGGAAATCAGACATCTGGAAACAGACTACAAGAATATTCCAAAAACAAAAGGATTTAAAGTACAGTTAAAATAAAGAAAGAAGCTTAAATATTGAAAGCACTAATGCCATCTTATTTTCTTCAAATTATTGCAGAATAATGCTTCTATAAATACTCGCATTTTAGTTCAGTGAAATGCTTTTACAGAATAATTGAAATCATTCTTACAGTTCTTAAAATGAATGTAAGCATCAAAACAAGAATTAGGCAGAGGTAGAATATTAGAAATACAATCTGATTTAGGAAACACAGGAAATAAATATTTGGTTTTTAGTCTTCAGGTATGAAGGCAGTTTAAACCTTTTCCAGGTGAAATCATTCATTTTTGCAATAATTGTATTGTTTAAAACAGTGGTTGGTAAACATTTTCTGTAACAGCTCAGATAGTAATTATATACTTCATGGGACACATACAGTCTCTGTTGTATATTATTTGTCGGTGTTTGTGTGTTTTAACAACCCTTTACAAATGTCAAAAAAATTAGATCATGAGCTGTATAGAAATAGGCTGAAAGTGAATTGATCAGCTGGTTGGAGTTTGTAACCCCTGGTTTAAAACAATGCTGAGTAGTCTCAAAGTGTGATTTCTGGAGTAGTACCATTAGTATCCTTTGGAAACTTGACAGATATGCAAATTATCAGTTCCAGACCTACTGAATCAAAACTTTGACCCTCTGTAGTTTGGTAAATTCTCCAGGTGATTCTGATACCCCCTTCAATTTGCAAATCACTGATTTAAACTCAGACAACAGTCTTCAACCAGATGTCATGTTAGAGTCTGGCAAACTGAAGCTGAATACAGTCAACTGTTATCTGCAAATATTTTATAATTTATTAACAAATACTTTTATCTGCAAATACTTTATAACTTATTAACAATAACTGCTTACCTAAGGAATGTGGCAGATTCAAGATACACACTGAGAACTTTTGACACAATTCTAATACTTGTTCCATGTTAACATGATGGCTCTCTGAAGGAAAATATTTCCCTGAGGATATTTCTCTGATGATAATAATTTTCCCAATTTGTTCTTGTGAATCCTCCTCCCATCTTCCAATTTCCTCTCCTCTTGCCATTTTCAGGGCTTCAGTCATTTGACACAAGTCTACCTTCAGAGTTCTTCAGTCAACTTTAAGAATTGAGGCATATATTTGAGTGATTTTTGTATCAGTCTGCAATGACTTCTTCCTCCATCAATGAATTCTAGTTTTAATAATCTAGTTTCCCCTTATGCTGAAGTTCTGGCACCTGAAATTTTTACATTTCCATGTCATTTTGTGAATTCTTTACCTTTCTATGTTTTATGGCACCCATGTACCCCTGTCATTGCAGCCTTTTTTTTCACTTCCCACATTCCTGGCCAGTCATATCAGAAAGTCTGAACACAACATTTAGCCAAAATCCTTCCTGAAGTTAAGGAAAGAAACTCACAGCACTTAGGATAATGGGCAAAACAAAATGAATAGTCATGGTAAGTTGCAGCATTATTAGAGTGTGCTGGATTTACTGAAAATTGGTTAACTCAGGTATGTAAAACGATTAAACCAGACATGATAGAGGGCCCCCAATTCCCTTGTCTTCAAATATTGCTTCCTTTTCCCACTTTTTCATCTTTTTGATATCTCTTCAGCTCCTAAACTTGAATTATAGAACAAATGCAAGACTTTTATAAAACAACTCTTGACACTTAGTAGGATGGGATTGAGCAAATTATCTTAAGCAAGAGGCATGAATACTGTAACTATCTCCGACTATTCCAACCCCAAGTTTTCTAGCAGTTAGAGATGACAACTGTTACCTGAACCAAAATGCAAAGACACGTATCTCTCTCTTTTCCTCATCCTATAAAAGAATTGTTCTGCTCGAACAGATGATTTATTTGGTCTTCAGGTGATTCCTGATGTGGTCAGCTAAATAAAGTACTTTTCTTTGAGTCACTTAATCTATAATTTTTTTTCATTGACTAGTATAATATATACCAGTGCTCTGTAGTCAAAACAATCCTTAGCAAGAGAAACAAAGCAGGAGGTATCACACTTCCAGACTTCAAACTCTACTATAAAGCTACAGTAATCAAAACAGCTTGGTATTGGTATAAAAACAGGCACATAGACCAATGGAACAGGATAGGGATTCCAGAAACAAAGCCTCAATTCCTCAACCGACTCATCTTTGACAAAGCCTCCAATAACAACTGCGGGGGAGAGGAAAACCTATTCAGTAAATGGTGCTGGGAAACTTGGGTGACCACACACAGAAGACTGAAACAGGACCCCTACCTATCACCACACACAAAAATTAACTCTAAATGGATCAAAGTTCTAAATGTAAAACCTCAAACTATAAGAACCTTAGAAAACGCAGGAGACACCCTTATGGAAATTGGAACTGAAAACCAATTCCTATTCAGAACCCTAAAGGCCAATACCTTAAGAAATAAGATAGAAAAGTGAGACCTCATCAAATTAACAAACTTCTGCAAAGCAAAAGAAACCATCAAGAGAGCAGGGAGACAGCCCACAGAATGGGAAAAAATATTTGCCCGCTGTATATCTGACAAAGGCCTAACATCTAGCATCTACAAGGAACTCAAACGCACTGAAAGGAAAAAAAACAGCCCCTTTAAAAAGTGGGCAAAAGACATGAATAGACACTTCTTAAAAGAAGATATACGGGCAGCCAACAGACACATGAAAAAGTGCTCAGCCTCACTCATCATCAGAGAAATGCAAATCAAAACCACATTACTAACCCTTGTAAGAATGCCCATCATTAATAAAACAAACAACAAGCCAGGTTCGGTGGCTCAGCCTGTAATCCCGCGCCTTTGGGAGGCTGAGGTGAGTGGATTGCCTGAGCCTGTGGGTTCGAGACCCGTCTGGGCAACTTGGCAAGACCTCATCTCTACAATAAATCAAAATGAACCGGGTGTAGTAGCGCACGCCTGTAGTTCCAGCTACTTGGAAGGCTGAGGCGGAAGGATCGTCAGAGCCCAGCGGGTTGAGGTTGCACTTTTCTATGAGCTTCTTATAGCATTAAAATTTCCAGTAGTGGAAAACTGTCAGGGGAGGAGGGGTGGGAGTGGCAGTTGAGGGAAACTGCTAGGGGAGGGAGGGGCATACCTCACCAACAAGGTTACCTGCATGATCAATGTTTGTATACCTAACCCTGCATTATACCCCACATCTTTATAATAAATAAATAAATTTTTTTAAAACGGTAAAAAAATCAGCAATTTTGAAAATCAATTTGATTATTTTGCTATTAATTTAGCATTATATAATACAATTGGTAATGCATTAAATAATTAGAAATATGCTATGCATTTGGGAAGTGTTTCCTAAATGATGCTGGCATGGGATATTTTCATTTATGTTTTCTTCCATTAGCATTGTTTATCCACAGAACTATATGCTTTCAGTATAAAGTGGTAGAGAGAACAAAGTAACAAATTAAATAATCTGCCCACCGGCCACTTTAAAGAGCTTATTCTCTTGAGTTAGCATGGCGTGGTAGATGCCACCCTGTTGTTCTCGGGACACTTTTCTATGAGCTTCTTAGAGTATGATCAGCTCACCATATTGAGTGTGATTAAAGGGTTTAAATATAAGCATGTTACATAATATTGCCCCCAAATGTAAGAAACTCCTTTGTCTGGTTCTCAACTGAAGAAATAGAAAACTCATCTAGTCAGGGAAAAATAGTTGGCTGTAATTTTTTCTTTATTAACTTGCTTTAACACAATCCCTGCCATAAAATGCAGGTCTACAGACTACCTGGTACTGCTAAGCACTCATTGTGAGTTCACATTCTCAATATGGAATAATGCCTAGAAAACCCACTATTCAGCCTCTGATGGAGCTTTCCTTTTAAAAAAAAACTATTGAACTTAGCATCTGAATGTGTCAAAATATGGCTCCTACATGGAAAATGCAGGACCTGTGAAATCTTAAACTATTCCCCTTTTCTTAATGACAACTAGTACCATGCAGTTTGTACAGAACATCAATCAACTATCATTTTTTTTAACCTATCTGATCATCATAAGTCAATAAAACAAAATATGGCTAATTCTGGAAAAGCATAGGGGAAACCAGTACTCTTACACACTATTGTTGGAAATACTAATTGACACAACCTTTTTTTGAGGACTGTTTGATAGTATCAACAATTCATGGGTAGAAACATTTTGATGTGTCACTTCAGATTTCAATTTTTTTTCCTACAGAAATTTTTATGTGCTCAAAAATATGTGGACAGAAATTTTTACTACAGCGTTGTTTGTGATAACAAAAATATTACAAACAACATAAATGCTCAGAGGAATGGCTGAATAAATAAAATGATACATGCATTCCATATCATTCAACGTCTCAAGAAAAAATAAAATGAGGAAGATCTATATATACTGACATAGACATATGTCCGAAATACATGGTTAAGTGAAAAAAGAAAGCTTCAGAACTCTGTGAAATGCTGCACAATTTCCTTCTGAAACTACTTTCTTTCTATTATCACCTCAGGTTATTATTTTATTCCTAGGTTGTACAGAACTCATGTTTGAATCACCTTAATGTTATAATTCTCTGTCACTCAGGAGAATTAAAATGACTGTTTAACACATATGTCATTTTCCTTCTGTATGAGACTATATATATATTACAGAAAAACACCAATCCTTAGCAAACTATCTGCAAATTATCTGAACAAATAGGAAATCAATTCAATTTTTTTCTTGGAATGTAATTAAAAATTGAACTTCCTTGAACAAAAGGCAAAAGTAACACATGAATCTATGTTTACACCCTCAAATGGAACAGTTCATTTATATATGAGGTTATAAGTAAAAATATCCATGTACCTTATTCCATATCCAAATTCCCACCATAGGTAACTACTTAAAACATGCTGATTTGGGATATTCCAGACTTTTTCTTAGACATCCATTTACATATATTTTTTTTACCTAGATAGCTGCAAATTTCTATAGGTAAGTATACTTTTTTTTCCATTTTTAACAAAAATGGCATTATAGCATACACAACATTTCGCAGAGATTAGTAGAACTCTCCTCAGAGTGCCACAGTTAGATAAGATCCACATGTTTTTCTCATGCTTGTGTCTACTTCTTCTTATTCCAATTCTTGGGAGATGACAGTCAGATCAATGGGTCAATCATATGTTCTCCCTTTGTCCAGGAGATGCCTGACCCCTTAACTGATAGCTCCACCAAGACTTTCTGACATAATAGAGGAGTACTTTTTCGAAAGAAAATTGGAGTGTCAAAGGGGGACAAATACATGTCAATGAAGCAAAAACAACTGAAGTCCACATTCCTATAGTAGACATGCTCAATATTCTGGAGAGAACAAGAAAACAAAATCCAGACAATAAAAGAGTGGAAAAAATTCATTGTAATGGGTGCAAAGATGAGGAGGCAAGGGACTTTACCTAGAAATTGGAAGGCGAGGGGCTATAATGTGTTAGAAAGAATTGTTAAGAATTTCTAAGTCAATGAATGGAACTGTAGCACTGAGGCATGAAAAATAGGATAAAATAGCATCTAGAACCTACTCCTCCTTCAAAACCTGAATCAATTCTCACAAATGGCTTGACATTACCTGATTTTTTAATTACCTATGTCACTTAATCTTTTAGAATTTAATTAAATAATAAATATTCTAAATAATTTCATACATGTGTTCCTTTTTGGTATTAAGCATAAGTAAAGATTTAACTTATTACCAAAATCAATTAAGGTAACTTGAGAGATTAAATATATCTGGTCTGTGTGTGATCTAATATGTATGAAACCCAAATGCTTGTGGTCTTATTAATTTGACCTCTTCCTTTTATGAACAACATCACTTTGAGATAATTAACAAGGACCTCACTAGTAAATTTTGTAATCCTCTAATAAATGTTTCACTGCCTTATGACCTGATTTTGTGGAAATAATTGAATTGTCAATACACTTGGTTAAATTGTAGCTTTTTCTACGTTTTGTAGGAGAAAGGAATTGTATTGTAGAAAAAAATCAGTGCCCCAAATGCAGTCTGTTGAATTATACTTCAATAACCTTTCCATCTCTGACCTGAAGAAAATAATATTATGTCACCATTTATGCTTGGAGTCTTTGAGCAACTCTCCATTGCACATAGAGAGAGATTTAACATAAGATATTGGGACAGGTGAATGGAAAGGAAAGGATATATACAAAAGCCCATTTTAGCTTTTTATCTCATGATTTAATCCCAGAAATAAGGGTAGTGAGGTTACAAGGGTAAAATAAAGACCCAAAAGCTAATGGCAAACTTTTCCAATGTATACAAAGTATATACAAAGTATATTGATTAATTTTTGACAGAATTTTTAAAGAGAAAATAGTAGTGTAAATTATACATTTGTCAATTGTATAGTATTCGATGTTTCTACTAGAGAAGTATTGTTTATTGTATGGTACATATTTATGAGTCCTCATCCCCTAAATTCATATGTTGAAGCCTCAACCTCCAATGTGATGGCATTTTGAGGTGAAGTTCTTGGAAGGTAATTAGGCTTATAAGAACTCATGAGGGTGGGGCCCCATGATGGTATTAGTATCCTTATAAGTAGAAGAAAAGACACCAGAGTTCTTTATCTGTCATGTGAGGACACAGTGAGAAGGCAGACATCTGCAAGTCAGAAGGGGACTCTCACCAAAACCCAACTATGCTGGCCCCCTGAACTTGGATTTTCCAGTCTCCAGAACTGTGAGGAATAAATTTCAGTTGTTTAACCTGCCTAGTCTATGATAATGTGTTATAGCAACCCAAGCAAATATATTTTGTATCATATTAAGATACAAAATATAAACTTCTCTTGCATAAAGATATATTTTAAATCTTTACAAATAGAATTTGAGTAAAAATACCAAGACTTCTGGTTTCAGTTTTAATATGTAAAGAGCATGAAAGTTGCTGTCTCGTCCTTACAACAAGAAAAAGGTGAACATACTGAAAATCAATCAATTTTTTTGAACCATTGGAGAATTGAGATCTCAGGACAAATTGCCATTCTAAATCTAAATCTGAAGAGACAATGTGAATCCAAAGTCACAGTCAAGATTTCCTGGCAGGAGCACTTAAATGATGATTTTGACAAGCTTTAGAAACTGAGTGTGGACTAGTGTGAGAGTGAGAAACTCCTGTAGGCCACAGTCTTAGAGTTCCTCCTATTCTCTTAAGGTTTTAATCCTCACCAGGTTCTCATGATGTATTAGTTTTCTAGAGCTGCCATAACAACATACCAAAGACTGAGGGGTTTAAATAACAGAAACTCATTTGCTCACAGCCCTGGAAGCAAGAAGTCTGAGACGAATGTGTTGGTAGAATGGGTTTCTTCAGAAGCTTCTCTTCTTGGCTTGAAGATGGCTGCCTTTTAGCTGTATCTTTACAAGACTTTTTGTCTGTGTGCATGTATCCCTGGTGTCTCTTTGTGTGTATTAATATTCTCTTCTCATAAGGACATTGGTTCATTAGATTAGGGCCTAATCATATGACCTCATTTACCTTAATTACTTTTTAAAGGTCCTATTTTCATATACAATTTCATTCTGTGATACTGGGGATTAGGGCTTCAAGTTATGAATTTTGGCATGGGGAGTAATTTAGCTCTTAAAACATGGTGAATAGCTAAGAAAGAAAGATATCCTGTGGCTCTGGTAGGGAGAAAGGAAAAGTAACCATTTTGAGATGGTTACATAACAAAGGCCTACTCTCTATAAGACTTTACCTAAACCTTATCTCACCTGGGGGAAGGGATTTTTTTCTTCCTCTGGCCCCTCTAGCCTTGTTGTATAATGGGGGTTGGGGGGGGAGGTGGAATAGCTAGCAATATTTGTGAAGATTACAGCCCAGAGATACAGGCTAAACCAATGGCTGAAATTTAATCATAGAATTATAGGAATCTTTCCCTCCCCCACATTTTACTAACAGACCAACAGAACGCCAGTAAAATAACTGAATTAGAGCTTAAAAAGTTGTAAAATGCAGATTCTCTTGAGGAGGAATACTTAAGGAAGTCAAAAGTTAACATAGAAAGAATAACAAAGACATAACAAAGAGGAATTTGAAGACTCTGGCACCTCCCTCTATTAATATATGTGTACCTTATCACCAAATTAACCTCACACTAAAGATCTATTTACCTCAGTTTCTATTCACAATACATCATGACCAGCTTTTAACACAAAATTATCAAGCATACTAAAAAGCAAGAAAAACACAATCTGAAGAGATAAGGCAAGCCTCCGAATCAGATATAACACAGAGTTTGGAATTATTGGACCAGGAATATTAAATTAATGGTGATTAATATGTTAAAAGCTCTAGTAGAGAAAGTAGATGATATACAAAAACAGATGGGGGATTGTCTTAACCCATTCTAACTCTTATAACAAAAATACCTTAGACTGGGTAATTTACAAGTAGCAAATTTATTTCTCACTGTTTTGGAGGCCTAGTAGTCTGATAAAGGCACTATCAAATTCAGTTTCTAGTGGGGGCTCATTCTTCATAGATGGCACTTAGTACGTGTCCTCATATGGAGAAGGGGAAAGCAGGCATTTATTAAGAAGGACACTCATTTTATTTATGAGGGCCAAGGCCTAGAGACCTAATTACTTCCCAAAGACAGAAATTGTCAGAGTAGATTAATAAAACAAGATCCAACTATATGGTGCTGAAATAGCCTATAAATGTTTTATTCCTCTTCGAATTCATATGTTGAAATTCTAACCCCCTCCAATATGATGGTATTAGTAAGTGGAGCCTTTGAGAGGTAAGGAGGGTAGAGCCTTAATCAGTTGGATTAGTGTCCTTATTAAAAGGAATTCCAGAGACATAGCTCACCATCTTTTTACAACATGAGAGTACAAAAAGGAGTTAGTAGTCCTCAACCAGAAGGTCCTCACCAGAACCTGACCATGCTTCCATAATTAGAAAAAATAAATAAATGTATCTTGTTATAGCAGTTCCAACTAAATAAGAAAGTTGCCTACAAGAAATCGATTTTTAAATATAGAGATATGTTAAAAGTAGAAAAATGGAAAAATCTACAAGATGTAACAATTAAGTTCACGAACTCATCCTAGAAAACGTGCTACATACTTCATTGCTGAATATCACTGTGGACACCTGTGAAGTACACCCCTTGGGAAGCTATGCACTGACACATTCATCCATCAAAGCAATTTTGGAACTCTTTTTCTGGAATGGCCGGCCATCAGAGCTGTCATCGTATTACCCCTGATATCCTGAATGTCATCAAAGTGCCTTCCTTTCAATATTTCCTTTATCTTTGGCTAAAGAAAAAAGTCATTGGGGGACAAATTAGGTGAGTAAGGAGGATGTTCTAATACAGTTATTTGTTTACAGGCTAAAAGCTCCCTCACAGACAGTGCTGTGTAAACTGATACATTGTCATGATGCAAGATCTCCTTCAGAACCATTTTTGCACACACCTTATTCATGCCAAGATTTTCAGTTAAGATTTTCCTAACTTTTTCTCTTCTCACAGTCAGCTGATAATTTTGACACACAATTTGAGGAATTTTTGCAATGCTTTCATCTGTTCTGCTCATTACAGGCCATTCTGACCTCTCTTCATCAGTGATACTTTCTCTCTCCTCAGAAAAATGTTTAATCCATTTGTCTACTGCATTTTTTTTCATGGCATTCTCCTTATAAACTTGGACTCAACATGTCTTTGATTTCACTCCCAATCTTGCCAAGTTGAACAAGAAATTTAATGTTTGTTCATTGCTCTAATTCAAGCTCTGACAATCTCGTGATGGCACACAAAAACATGCAGCAACAATGATGAACACCACTCAGCAAGACATTGCAACCTGTTGACACGAACACAGCTGTGAGACACTGATATACAGAGTTGTTTGTACAGTGCTGCCAATATAAGTGCATGGTGGCAAGTTCATGTACTTAATTGTCAGTCCTCATATATTATGCTAGCACTAAGTTTAAAAAAAGCATAAATGACTGCCTTAATTTCAGACAAAGCCCGCTTCAAAATAAAAGACAAATTTTAGAGAGGAATAAAGAGGGGCATTACATAATGATGGAGATATCAGTTTTCCATGAGGTTCTCACAATCTTAAATGTATATTCACCTAATAACAAAGCATCAAAATCAAATGAGAAAAAACTGATGGGACTGAAAGTAAAGCGGACAAATTCACTATTATAATTGGAAACATTAGCATACCACTATTAATAATATACAGATCCAGCAGGCAGAAAGTCAGTAAGAATATAATTGACCTGAATAGCACCATCAGTCAACTTGATCTAATTTACACTTATAGAATACAGCAACAACAAAAAAACACATTCTAGTTAAGGTCTAGACCATTCCAAGATAGACCACATCCTGGACAAGACAAAACATTGTAACACAGAATAGAAATAATTTATCATGCAAAGTGTCTTTTCAGACCATAATGGAATTTAGAAATCAATTAAGGAAAGATATCTGGAAAATTTCCAAATATTTAGAGACTAAAGAACACATGTTGAAATAACACATATATTAAACAAGTCTCAAAACAAAAGTTTTTTGAACAAAATAAGTGAAACAAATGACAACTTATCAACATTTGTGAGATGCTGTACAAACAGTACCTAGAGAGAATTTTTTAGTACTGAATGCATTTATTAGAAAAGAAGGAACTAAAATGAATAATCTAATCAACCACTTTAGTCGTGTAAAAAAAGGAAGAGCAAATTAAATTAAAGTACACAGAAGAAAATAAATAATGCAAACTAGAGTAGAATTCAATTCATTTAGAAACAGAAAATTAATAGAATAAGAACAGAAGTTGGTTTATTTGAAAAGATCAGTAAAACTGAGAAACTTCTAGACAGGTTAACTAATAAAAAAAGAAAAAAGACACATATTACTAATATCAGAAAAGAGGGGCATCATTAATGATCTTATAGACATTAAAATGAATATTATGAACTAATTGCCCACAAATTTGATAGCCTAGATGAAACGGACCGGTTCTTTAAAGAATACAATCTACCAAAATACACACAAATAAAAATAGATAATATGAATAGGCCTATATCTATTAATAAATTGAATCAATAATTAATAACTTTTTTAAACAGAAAGTACAAGGACTAGATGGGTTCATTGATGATTTCTACAAGATATTTAAGGACAATATTATCGCAGCTGTCTACAAAATCCTCTTCCAGAAAATAGAAGCAGAGGGAATAATTCCTAACATTATATTACTCTCATACTAAGACACGTCAAAGATTTTACAAGAAAGGGAAACAATAGACTAATGTCCTTTGTGGACATAGATTTTTTAAAAATTCTCAATAAAATATTAGCAAACAGAATCCAGAGACATAAAAAATAATTACACACCCTGACCAAGTGAGATATTCTAGGTATTCTATGCTGATCACCATTTGAAAATCAATTAATACAATACACAATATAAAAAGAAAAATCATACGATCACACCAACATGCAGAAAAATTATTTGGCAAACTTCAGCATGCATTAATGACAAAACTCTCAGCAAATTGGAAATAGAAGAGATATTTTGTAATAAAGAACATATACAAAAATTCGATAGCTGATGATGAGAAACTAGATGCTTTGTTCCTAAGACTGGGAACATGGCAAGGATTTTTCCTCTCATCACTTCTATTCATCATTGTAGTTGAAGTCCTAACTAATGCAGTAAGACAATAAAGGGAGATACAAGGTATGCAAATTCAGAAAGAAGATTAAAATTGTCTTTGTTCACTGGTTGCAATATTGTCTCCAAAAACTTCCCAAAAAATCAACAACAACAACAAAACATCCTGGAACTAATAACCAATTATATCAATTTTTCAGAATACAGGGCTAAATATAAATGTGAATTGTTTTCCTATGTGCCCACTATAAGCAATTGGAATTTGAAATTAAAATCATAATATGTACATTAGTATAAAAATGAAATATTTAGGTAGAAACCTAACAAAATATATACCAGATCAATATGAGAAAATTTATAAAACTTATGAAAGCTATAAAAATATATCTAAGTAAATGGAGAGATATTTCATTTTTATAGAAAAGAAGACACTACTGTTAAGAAGTCAGTTTTTCTTAATTTGATCTATAGATTCAATAGATTCCCAATGAAAATCCCAGCAAGTTAATTTTTGGGTATCAGCCAACTGATTCTAAATTTTATATGGAAAGAAAAAAGACTGAGAATAATGAACACAAGATTGAAAGAGAAGAACAAAGTTGGTGAGCTACCACTACTCAGCTTCAAGTTTTACTATAAAGCTACAGTAATCAAAATAGTGTGATATTGGTGAAATAGCAAATAGATCAACGGAACAGAATGCAAAGCCCAGAAATAGAGTCACACAAATATAATCAATTAATTTTTTGATAAAGGAGCAAAGTCAATTCAATGGAGAAGAGATCATCTTTCAACAAATGGTACTGAAACAACTCAATATCCACATGCAAAAAAATGAATCCAGACACACACACCTTAATGATTTCTACAAAAATTAGCTAAAAATGTATTATAGACTTAGATGCAAAATATGGATCTATATTACATTTATAAGAAAGGTAGGAGATAAGTTTTTCATAACTCCAAAAGTACAATCCATAAAAGAAAATATTGTAAATTGGACTTTATCAAAATTAAAAATTCCTCCTCTGCAAAAGACACTGTTAAAAGACTTATAGACAAGCCATGACTGGGAGAAAATATATCCGATGAAAGACTTGTTTCTAAAGTATATGAATAATTCTTAAATTGCAACAATAAGAAAACAAACAACCAAAATGTAAAATGGGCAAATATTGAACATACACCTCATCAAAAAAGAACAAAAGTTCTCAAGTGTTTTTTATTGTGCAATTTCAATTTAAAATAACAATTAGATATCCATATTGTTATGGATTGAATTGTGTCTTCCCAATTATATGTGGAAGTTTTAACTCCTAGTATTTGTGAATCTGGTCTTATTTAGAAATAAGGCCTTTGCAAATGTTATCAAGTTAAGACGAGGTGTCCTTAATAAGAAAAGGGAATGCCTTATTTTTTTTCCTAAGAAAAAAAAAGATGTACAAAGAGAATGCCACATGATTAGAGAGGAAGAGATGGAGTGATGCAGCAGCAAGCTAAGGCATTTCAAGGAGCACAAAGGATTGATGGCTACCATTAGAAAGTAAGAAGCGGCCAGAGAAGACTCTACACTGTGTCTCTGAGGAAGTATAACATATTTTGCATTTAGGTCTATGATCAATTTCAGAACTATGAGAGAATACATTTCTGTTGTTTTATACTACTAGTTTTTGGTGATTTGTTATAGCTACCCTCGGAAAATCGTACAACCACATACTTATTGGAATGGCTACAATAAAATAATACCAATTGTTGGTTCAATATACCAGCTTTGGCCATTGGGAATTCCTTCAATTGTTTCTTGTATTGCTTTAATACAATCTATCATTGTGGGGTTTGCTAAGTACTTCCTTACTGTACTGTGCTGTAGTGATGCTCCAGATTCATCTTGTATATTTCCTGTACCATTCTGAAAATCAGTAACTAAGAAATCCTTCAAAAGGTGTATTGATAAACAATCTGTGGTGCATACATTCAATAAAATATTATTAAGTACTAAAAAGAAATGAATTATTAAGCCACAAAAAGCCATGGATGAATTTTAAATGTATATTAATAAGTGAAAGTAACTACACACTATGTGATTCTTACCCTATAGTGTTGTGTAAAAGGCAAAATTAATTTATAGACATATACATGTTTGCACTGTCAACTGAGAAGGTGCAGTGGACTTTTGTAGTTTGGGGATAGAATCAGTGTATTTTGCATGTGCAAAGAATATGAATGTGAGGGCAAGGGTGGAATGTTAATGTCTGAATGTTTATGTTTCCACAAAATTTATATGTTGAAGCCCTAATCCCAATGTGATGGTATTTAGTGGTAGCATGCCTATGGTGAATAATGAAAGGAATTAATGCTCTTAGAAGAAGAGGCCAAACAGTAAACTAGCTCTCTTTCAGTGAGAGTATAGAAAGAAGAAAGCTATCTGTAAACCAAGAAGAAGGCCTGCTAGTACCTTAGCCTTAAATTTCTAACCTACAAATCTGTAAGAAATAAGTGTCTGTTGGTTAAGACATCAAGTAATGGTATTTTTTTATAGAAGACTGAACTAAGACAGATGGACTAGAACCAATAACACCCCAGCAGCAATGAGTACATGTAGTGTCCCGATCTTGGTTTCTAATGCCATTGTCTCATAAAAGAAACCAGGCCCCTTGGAGAAATGACTGATTTTAGGAACAGGACAGGAAATATAGAAGGTGAATCTGGAGCATCTTGTAGTGCAAGAAAGTAAAGAAGTACTTAGCAAATGATAGGTTATATTAAAGCAATACAAGAAACAATTAAAATAACTCCCAGTGGTCAAAGCTGGAATATTGAGCCAACAAAGTAAAGTAATATATTGATTTATATACTAATTAATCATATTAAATTGGTTTATATACTAATGTATACAACAAATATCCATGAGTCGATACTAATATAAATTGTTGAATAAATAGATGGCATTAATAGACAAATCTCCCAAGAAGAATTCCCAAAAATGTATGTGGATCCTCTGCCCTCACGGAGATAGAACCTAACTCCCCACTCCTTAAGTGTGAGTTGTGCATAGTTGCTTATTGCAAAGAGTACAGTATAGAAAGTGATTAGGGAGATCCACTTTGCAGTGGAGAAACCTGACAAATATTGCTCAGCCAAGTGATCAAAGTCAGCATCAATAGTATTAAGTCACGTTGATATTATACGCTGTGGATATAACGGGATAAGAATGCTTCTTTACCTCTCTGGTCTTTCTCTTTCAAGAACACATAACTCCATCTAATTTTGAGAAAACCAGACAAATTCCACGAGATAGTCATGCTACAAAATACTGACTGGTACTCCTCAAAACTGCCAAGGTCAGCAAAAATAAGGAAAATCTGAGACATTATCAGAGAAAGAGGAATCTAAAGAGAAATGAATATTAAAATGTAATGTGGTATCCTGGAGGGGCTTCTGGAGCAGGAAAAAAAAATATGAACAAAGGTAATTTGAATAAGGTATGGACTTTAGTTAATAATAACATATCAATATTGACTCATTAGTTTTAACAAATGAACCATGCTAATAAAAGATGTTAATACTAGGAGGATCTAGGTGTCAAGTATATGAAAACTGTCTGTACCACTGTTGCATTTTTTTCTGTAAATTTAAAACTATTTTAAAATAAAATAAAATATTTTAGAAAAGGAAACTATATCAGACCAGAGTGGCAAGTTTGGAAAATTTAGAAATATCAATAGGAACAGTGTTCATATGGCATCACCTCTCGAAGTCTTCTATAACTCCACTTCCTCTCCGTTAAGGCAGAACTAGATGTTTTCCAATCTTCTTCCATATTTTCACTGCTTATTTCCTTTATGACATCACACTATGGATAGTAAGTTTATTATTGAATTCTAAACTCATTGAAAACTGGAATTGTCATTTATTTTTGTATCCCCATCATCTTGTGTTAGTGCTTGGCACACAGTAAGGTTTCATAAATATTTGTTGGAGACATGAGTAAGTAAATGAGAGGAAATAAGTTTTCTCTAAGATAATTAAGACAACTTGACTCTTAAATTTGTCTAAATCTTCAACATTCAGTAGTATATTCAATGCATGCAGTCGATCAGTTAATCACACTGAGAATGTGTCTGTAACTAACAAAAGTAAATGAAAGTTTTACAATAGTTATTGCTCAAATGCTTTTGATTGAAAAATTTCCTTTACTGTCTCTAATGTCTTTTTCTCCACATCCTTCCACAAAATCAAGGAAATAGGAAGCCCCAGTCAGTTGTTAAGGGAAGGATTTCAACATGACATTTCACCCATTTCTATTTATAGTCTTGGCTTAAAATTGACTGCTTTCTAATCTCTCTTTGAAACTGTTTTTATTATCTTTTAATGGCTATAAAATGTGTCACTTAAAAAATCTTTCAAATAAATTTGTGGGTCTGTTCTGTTGAAATAATAAGGAGCTACATTTTATAAACAATGACCTTTACAAAGGCCTTTCTTGCCATCTGCACTTAATATTTAATTTGCTTTTAGATTTCCACAAGGATCTCTCAAAACAAATATCAAAATTACTGTTCCTACTATTGCTATCAGTTTCATTTCAATTTAGGCTTTTGATCTTATTATTAAGCATTAGTGATTATATACTGTCTTTGTTGTGCACTAGTCATTAATAGGCCACGTTGTTGGGTAACTACTAATTTTGGCAAGTGAGCAACAGATATTTTGTCTTCAACTATTAAAGAGAGCAAAGTAGAATAGTCACTTTTGATATTTTTCTCTTCCTGATGTCTTGCAAGGAACTCCTATTTTCTTCTAAGTAAATATTTATGAAATCTCATGCTGAATATGTCCTGGTTGCCTAGCACTGTGCTTAATAAGATTGGAAATTTTAAAGTTCTAAAGCATAGCTATGAAATTGTTCTAGCTACTTTTTTTAGTTTAACAAAGTGGTTTTTTTAGTAATTAGCTTTATTCAATTGTACAGTAATATATGAATATGATAAAAATTTGAAGCAATACAAAAGAGTATAAAGTAAAATGTCAATCTCCCTTTCTGCCATCCTGATCCCACGTTCTTCCTTTCCTAGCGACAACTCTTAACAATGCCTTGTATAGCTTTCTAGAAATTTTCTATGCATATTCAAGAATATGTTACACAATGTCTCTACCCAAAAAAATAGTACCTTATTATACATATTTTCTCATTAAATTTTGCCTTTTGACTTTTCAAATCAGTATATAAATGTTTACCTCATTTTAAAAAATGGACACAGAGTAAGATAGTAAGCAAAGAAATGTTTCAAGCACTTAGATTTTATGTAGAAAATGCATCAATGAGAAGTGCAAATAAATAAATATAAAATAAAGAAGAATTTTGTATCGAATACTGAATCAGATGCACTGTGGACAACTTGATTTTTGTTTAATATTCTAACAAATATAGGCTTTTATTAGGAAACTTATAAATATCTTGAAATTTTATGTAGATTAATATTTACATACATTATTCATTGAGCACCATCTATAAGCAAGAATCAGTGCTAGTTGCTTATTATGTGGCATATTATTTAGTGCTCAGCAAAGACACTGTAGTCAAGCAAACTTTGGGTTTCATTCCCTAAGTGGTTTAAGAACTACATGATTTGGGGTCTTGCAGCCTCTGTCTCCTAATCTTTAAAATGAGAATAATACTCAAATGGGTTTATGTGCTAATTAAATGATATACTATATGTGAATACCTCAAGGGTTGTTATGAAAATAAAATGAGTTAGTATATGTATAAGCACTCAGAACAGAGCCTGGGAAAGATTAAGTTCCATACTCATGTGTTAAATAGTAGCAAACTATATATTTAGCACAATGTTCATAGATCATTGAAAAACTTATGTCACAAACTATGCTAGGACCTAGAGATATGATGAAACATTCTGGCCAATTGAGATTGGAGAGAGTATTTGGGGGGGAAGGATTTCACATTATTTGTAAAGTCCTGTATTGTTTGAATTATGGGTATTGTTTAAGATGTTAATTAATTGTCCTAGTTATACATGCATATAGTCTTATAAAATAAAATACAAAAAAGCTTATAATAAGAATCTGTATTATTTTGTCCCATTTCTCTCTATACCTTCGTCCTGCTCTTAAGAGGCAATCACATTAATGACTGTAGCTGTTTTAAGTGGTATTAACTGCCATATTGATAAATAATATACACATATTAGATTTATCAGTTTCAGACATTATCTATTGACTACTGAAAACACATTATGGTAGTTGAAAATTTAGCTTCCTTTTTTTTTTGTAGAGACAGGATCTTGCTATTTAACCCAGACTGGTCTTGCCTCAAGTTATCCTCCTAACTTGGCCACCCAAAGTGCTGGGATTTCAGGCATGAACTACACTGCCTGAAAACTTAGCTTTTGAAATGGCAGTCTTTCCTCCTTTCACTAGCCAGTTTTCCCAAGTGGTTACATCACATAGTCTTTGCTTGTTGTTAAATCAGTATCAACATTTGCACCAGTGTCAATGTAAATATTCTTTATTGCTGGGTCAGTTTAAAAAATTGAGTACATTTACTTTCTCCTAAAGCATTGTATTTGTACTAGAGTTAATAATCTCCTCCTTCTCCTTTTCTTCCTATTCTCTTTTCATTTGTTTGGATTTTAGGTACAATTGCTATATTTTAATTCAAATAAGTCTAAATATACTCCCACATATGTATAAGACATTGATTCTTAATTTTTCCGACTATTCCAAAACATCACATAGCCTATCCATTTCCTCTTTCAAATTTTGAGATCTTCATCCCAGAGGCTTCAATTTCTTTTTGTATACCTGGACTGGTTGTTCTCCAGTTCTACTTCCTAGCTGTTCTTCTGGGAACATCTCCTTCAACTATTTTCCAGGCTTATATCTCTTATATCTTGGGTCCCTGTCTTCCTCTCTTAGTTTAACCCTGTGGTTTTTTGAAGTATATGTTCCAGTAATAGTCTTACAGCACACAGTATACAAATTGGTTGATTTTTTCCCATGTTTAAAAATGTTTATTCTACCTTCCACTAATTGATGGGTGGACTGGTATAGAATGCAAAGTTAAAATTATTTAGTACTTGGAAATCTTCTTGCTGACTGTTTAGTATCTCCAGAGAATTCTTCAATTTCCTTTTTGAGGATGTGTATGACTGACTGCCTGTATTCTGGGAGTTTGGTAGAGAATGAGACCAAGAGTTTAACAAATTAACTTTTACTTAATTCCCCTTTAAACCTGTATTTCCCTCAAGTTTCGGCTTCACTTGATGTCCCCATGTTGAGAGAACCTCAGATTCCATTTCTCTCATGAGTTAGGGGTCATGTGACCAGCTAGGAGAGGAACTAAAATTTCTAATACGAACCATGTAACTATCTCTGCTTTCTGCATTACCTAACAACTTTATCCTTAAGCATTGAGGCCCACAGGGATCCTTTCTGGTGAACTGATCTTTTCTTATCATGGTCTCCTTCTATTATCTCTTAGATTCTAGCATCCTCTGACCTTGTAAATGAGTTATAATGTCCTTGTCTTTGAATATCAAAAGAAAATTTCTCATCTGTTGTCTTCTCTCCTATTCTTTTAATTTTTATGAGTTTATATCTACTATTCTTTAGTAGACTGAATCTTATCCTGTGGAACACATAATGTTCACGATTCTAATTTCCTATAACCTGTTTCTTTCACTAAATTGTCAGCTCCCCAAAGGTAGAGCATTTTATATCCTTCTAATATGCTTGACAGAACATTAGAGGCTTAGTAAAATTTATCTATGAAAGAAAGAAAGATAAGAAAAGATGAAAAAAAAAAAGTAAAGTAACCTCTTCCAGGACAGGATGCAATTCTTTCTGTTTCCCTCAATTAGAATACCATCTGGGTAATATCTTGCTAAAATAGCTGATTAAAATTGTTTGTTTCTTTTTGTGGCCAATTCTAAATGATTACAAATTTTACTTAAAACCCATTGTGTAGATTAATCTAAATTGCATCTCTTCAGTTCTTGATCTATGTGCTATAATTCAAATTAAACCATCTGCAGCCATTTTGTATTGATGGTAATTTAGAATTTTTGATTTGGCCTTTTATAAAGGTGATGTGTTTAAAGTCAAATTGCCTAAAATACATTTTATGTTTCCTTCCTTGACCTTTAAGAAATTCAGTTAGAGAATTAATGTCTATAATTAATGAAGTTAGCGATTTTAGCTCTTCTGCAGCAAGAATCTCTAAGATGCCTCATACCTATCCGATAAGAAAAAAAAATGCTTTAATTTTCAGAACATGCCTTTGGTTTCTATGGAAACAGATCATAAAAGAAGTTTGAAATGTTACATATTATTTAATATCTTATATTCATATAAATATTGCCAGAAGATATGTCATATCTATTCAAGTGTAAAGTATCATGGGAATTAAGCAAAGGAATATATTAAATTGAAACTCATTGGGGCCCATCACTGTTGACACTGCTGGCCTGGAAGGAACTTCAATGAGAATCTCAAGGACTATCTTGAAAAAATAATCAATACTTTCAGTAGAGAGTGTACTGATTTCATTAGTGAGGATTCCTATAATCACACTTTACTCTTCTATTAAAAGTGCTTTTAGAAAAAGACTTCAGAACTTGAATTTAGCTTAGACTTTTGGGGGATATCAATTTAGAATTGGCTTACATTTATTCACTTGGATTCATTTGGGAACCATTAAATTGGATATATCCCAAATAAAGGAGGTTGTTGACTTTGCATTATAATGTAAAGTTCCAAAATGTTAGCCATCCCCATATATATATATATTTCACTTTCAACCAATTCCATGTACTAAAATCTGTTGGTAGATTAAATTAAATTGCATGTCTTTAGTTTTTGATCTGCGTTATAATTAAACTTAAACTACCTGCAGCTATTTTGTATTGATAGTAATTTAGAATTTTGATTTGGTCTTTTATAAGGGTGATGTGTTTAAAGTTGCCTAAAATACATTTCATGTTCTTCCCTTGACCTTTAAAAAACTCAGTTAGATAATTAATGTCTATAATTAATGAACTATTAATACTATCAGCCAATCTGTATTAAGCCTGGAAATCTCAAATTGTAACTTTACAAACCTTATAGATTGGAATAACACTGCGGGAAGAAACTTTAAATAAAATTACATTTAAACATTTTCCTTCAAGTGTTTTTTTTTGAATTGCAGAACATTGAAGGGATTTTATGAATATCATGAAGCTTACATATCATACTTTCTTCTGTAACATGTTTACATTGTCATATGCAATTTCTAGTAATAACTGCTACTTATCAGCCAGATCATTTCCTACTGCATGAATCCCTGTGTCTTTTCTAGACTGTTTAGCTTCACAACGTGAAAAGCTAAGGCAGACACTACACCCACCCTTATCCTAGTAGTGGAAGATACTAGCAGTGCTTTCAATTCTGTCTTTGCTTCCTTACATATCAGCCTTGCTAGACTGTAAAATCCCTCAGGCCAGGGGCCATGTCTTATTAATTTCTAATTCATTTCTTTCTAGCCTATCTGAGATAGAGTTCAACAAATTAATATTAATCAATACAGTCTGAAACATGCATTGCTTAGAGAAGTATATTATTGTATTTAACAACGTATGCTGGATAGTTATTCCAAATAACTTAGAAATAATAATTTGCAGATATTTGAGTGCATGGCACATGCTAAATTTCCCAGCAGCCAACTAACCTCTGTCACAGACACACAAAAATGCTTAAGTGATTTTTCTTGGAGAATGATGCATGACTGACTTTTAAACAGCTCAGGGGTTAAGAGATACTGGTAGGGTATTACAGAAACATCCATATGACTGCATTGTCTAAGAAAAAGATAATTTCAAAATGTATCCTTAAGCAAATATTGCCAAATATTTTTCAGTACAAAACACTGTGATTTACAAGGGAAGTGGTTACACTGACAACATCTGATGGTACCCAGGACCCCGGCTACTCTCTGACTCACCACCTGACCTTGTCACTAAGCTTCTTTTTTGTGCCTGTCAGTACAGCTGTAAAACTACAAAAAGCAGTCTCCCCTATAAAATCCTTCCTCAACTGAGTTATTCTGAGAGGTATGCATCTTAAAAATAAAAGCAATTGTAAAGAACTGCCATGAGCAATACTGTCAATCTCAGTAGCAAAAATTGCCCAAATGCATATTGAAATCTTTGACACAAAGAATTTTAAAAACATTGTTGACTCCCTTGTATCCTTATCCCGTCCCCTTTGGGTGGAATCAATCCTCCTTGGTAGCATCAAACGCCACAGAGACCAAAGAAGAAAACTACCATAATTGCGAGCAACCCAAAGTAATTCACACAAGTCACCATACTAAGGCAAGGAGCTCTACCTTCTGTCAGTGTTGGGGTATTCTCCCATGGATCAATGCCCAAGGGAGAAAAGGGTATGGTAACATGGTGCATGAAATACTTAGTTCATTGACATTGACTAGGATAAAGTCAGTTAAGTAACTAAGGTATTGAAAATATGATCTTGTATGCAGGTTCAATACAATTTTTGATGTGCAGTTTAAATTTATCTCTATATGATCTTATACTTTATTGAAAAAGACCACCAACAAATTTTTTCCTTTTTATTCTCTGAAGGAGGATAAACTAGATCATATTTGACTGATTACTGATATACTTTCTGATTACTATTTACTTCCTTTGAACAGGTTTTTTTCACTGTATTCTAACTATGAAGAGGGCAGGATGTAGCAAGGGCAACTAGGAATGGGATCTGTGGAGTTCAGTGTGTTATAATGTCTGCTTAATTTAGTCAAACTCAGCTGTGTTCTTCACTCATCTCATTCTTGTTGTTTGAGGGAAAATACTCTATTGTCTTCTTCCTTTTCTTGCCTACTGTTCTATAATATCATACCTATACATACACTCCTTATTTTGCTGATCCAGCCCATTCTATTCCTGCTAAATAAATTGATGTATTCCCTTCTCCTGTACTAGAGATACCTTCCCTAACAACCTAACAACCATTCAATCAATTCTGTTGTCTGGTGAGACTCACTCAACTAGGCACTTTAAGGAGGATATTAAATACTGTTTCTAACTTCACCAAACTCTTCAAAAAGCAGTACTCAATGTATTATTAAAAAAACCCCAAAACACATGTTCTCACTCATAAGTGGATCCTGAATATTTATCATAATACTATAAGAAAGGGTTTGGCAGTATTAGGACTCTTCTGGGGTGGGAGTGGAGGGAACATAACATCAATAAGAGTACCTGAAGCCAGGTGAAGTGGGGACCAAAGGGAGATCCAAACTTTACCTGTACGATGACCACTTATCTATCTAATCCTGAATTGTACCCCACATCTTTAAAATAAAATTAAATAAAAAAAGTAATAAATCTCTCACTTCTTTCAGGTCATTCAGGTGAAATTTGCCTTGTTCTGGAAAGATCTAGGGGAGCCATCACATTTCCTTTTTCTGTGGTACTGTAGATTCTATTTTGGTCACTTTACATATATTTTGTGATAAAACAAATTGTCTCAACTCTGTTTAAGTTTTTAGTACAGTTGTCATGATAAAATGTATTGTACTTCAGTGTTTTCATGGTATCTCAAAGTTTGCTCATATTTTGGAGGTTAAATTATTTATATATAGAGGTTGATTTTTATCTAACTGTGTTTTTGTATCCATTAACCAACTTATCTTCATCCGCCATCCCCTGTAGTCTCCCCAGCCTGTAGTACACATGATTTTACTCTCTACCTTTATGAGTTTAACTTTTTCAGCTTTCACCTTTGAGTGAGAACATACAATATTTGTCTTTCTCTACATGACTTATTTCGCTAAACATAATGTCCTATAAGCTCATCTATTACAGGTTGATTTCTTTTAGGCCATTATTATTTAGAAATCAAAGTTAGTCCTAACTAGTTATGCTATCCATGTTGAAAAGAAACTGTGAAGTATGCTTAGAATGATGCAGATTTGTATTTCTTTTGGAAAATGTCATGTTTGCCAACTAAAAATGTTCTCTTTGATGTAGACTGAAACTAAGAAATATATTAAGCAGAAAAGAATACCAAATGGAGGAAATGTGTCATTAGATTATTCAAGAAATATTTCAACTCAAAAAATATTCACGAGTCACAAAAATACAGAGCAAAAGTATGATTAGCATAAGGTATATATTACCATGTGCATCTATTTGAAAGAGTAAGTCCTTTTACATTAAATGGCAAAAATAGTTGCCAAAATGGACTCCAGCAACTAATGAACATTTAGTAAAAAGAAATACATGTACACAAACATATTTGCTACTCAGTTTCAAGTTTGTAAGCCCTATACATTTTAGATCAAAAATATCTACAGATATAATTCAAAGTAGCTATTGTTTGTCCAATGTATTTAAATTAAAATAGAATATTTAACCCTGAAAACATAATATTATGGTATAACTATACTTTGTTATATTACCAGAGACTGGGAGCATATTCTATTTATCTTAGCATCTTCTAAACTACTTAGCACAGCTCAATACATGATGGTTCAATGAAGTAATTATCTTCCTTTTTCCTGTTAATTTTCTTTTTTGCTTTTGAAATTCAAAGGTCATCCTAAATGAGAAAAAATATAATGGCCTGGTAAATCCATTAGAATTCATTCCCTTCCTCTGAATCCTTTGCTGAATTAATTAATCTATTCATTGTTCAAACATACACTGAGTGGAAACTATGTGTTATTATATGCAAGGCGCTATTCACAAGCTGGCATAGAGATAGATAAGACATAGAACTTTTTTCTGAAAATATGCCACAAGCTAGTGGCAAAGGCACATAAACAGATCATTACAATATAACCTACAAAAATAATTCATGCATAATCAATGTGACCTATTTTCATCAACTTTGCTACAAAATCCATCAAATCTCTTTTCTTCTAAATATCTACCTTCTCATTCTAGCAGAAAGCTTATAGTTTCTCCTTTAATCCCTGCCCATTCCCGTTTTCCCCCATTTTAAGACCTCAAAACCCAGGGGAAGTTATTGAGTCCAAAGAGAAAGTTTTTGCTCCCAAATATTAGCAAGAAGAGAACTGAGAAAAGACAACATAAGTCCACCAAGAGTTTAGTCTGATACCTGTAAGCTTTCTGTTTCTATAACAATAGTAGGGAGCTCAAGGTCCTCCTCCTCCTCAACAAAATCTGCCTTTATGTGACTTATGTCCACTTCTAGATACAGGATATAGTTTCATTTATATTTATTATTTATTTATATTTCCAGCACATGAGAATTTGCTTACTCTGTAATGTGTACAGAAACTAATCTGTAAATACTGGTGAAACTCCTTAAATTTAACTAGTAAGACTAGAGCAATACATTAGTTCATTCAATAAATATGTATTCAATGTCTACCACTTTTTAAGTGCTGAACATTCTGCACTGAGTATTATAAAATGCATAATATAGTAGCTGAATACACACACAAGATTATAAACAAATACATATAAGAAGGGAGATCTCCCACAAAACCAGAATTATCTTTTTTGGGGGGAGGCCTTGTAGTGCACTCAAAATTTGTTTCTCCAGATCAAACGGTCAATCAAAGCATTTATCTGGAAGTTTTGAGACGGTTGCGCTACAATTTGCAGAAGCAATGTCTTGAGTTGTGGCAAAGAAGTGACTGGTTCTTCCACCATGGCAATGCACCTGCCCTCACGGCTCTGAATGTTCAGCAGTTTTTGACCCAAAGTGGCATGACCCCCATAACTCACCCTCCCTATTCACCCTTTTTTGCCCTGAGTGACTTCTTTTGTTTCCCCAGATGAGAAAAATCCTCAAAGGGAAATGTGTTGTCAATATGGAAGAGATGAAACAAAAAACGGCAGAACTAAAAGGCACCAAAATTGCTGAGTTCAAAAACTGTTCTGAGCAGTGGAAAAAGCATCTCAATAGGTGTATTGCATCAAACGGAGAGTACTTTAAAGGTGACTGAAGTTTAAAGTGTAAGAATAAATACACAAAAAGAAAAAAAAATAAATTTATTTTTTAGAAGTAAGTTCTGTTTTGGGGGGGACCCCCTTGTGTAATATGGTGGATATCAATACATGCTTTAAAAATAAGAACTTGGGTAAGGGAATAGTGAAACTGATGGTGGATTAACACTACCTAATGTATTTTAACACAGCTCAACATGCAGAGGGAAGGCCTCTCTGCAGGTTTACTTTTGGGTCAAAATCTGAAGTGAGGAACAAAATATGAAGATATTTGTGCTAAAACATTCTATATGGTGTGAATAATATAGAAGCATATTTGGTTTGTCTGAGTTAGTACAATCAGCTAGTTATGGATAGGGTAGGGATTGGGTGGGGGTATTTAAGCATTAAATATAAAAGATTTAGGTTTCATGGTGTGTGAGTTTTCTATTGTGACTATAACAAATTATCACAAACTTAAAAACCACAGAATTTTTATCTCACATTTGAGGAGGTCATAAATCTGAAAATGGAGCTAAAATCAAGGTGTCTACAGGGCTGAATTTCTTTCTGAAATCTTTAGGAGATAATCTGCTTTTTTTTGTTTTTTCTTTAAGAGTCAGATTGCAATCTATGATTTATAGTCATTTTACTTCATCTTCAAACCAAGCAATGTTCCATCTCTGTTACCGTTCTTCTGTAGTTGGATCTCCTTATGACCTCTTCTGCTTCCCTCCCTCTTTCACTTTTTAAAGACCCTTGTGATGTCATTTTGACCACCTGGACAATCCAGGATAATCTCCCTATTTTAAAGTCAAATGATTAGCTGCCTTCATTTCATATTTAACTTTAATTGTCCTTTTCCATAAATTCTAACCCATTCGCAAGTTCTGGGGAATAGGACATGGACATCTTTGAGGAACTATTTTTCATACACACACACACACACACACACACACACACACACACACACACACACACACCAGAATCAAAAAGACTTTTATAAGTATTATAAAATCGAAAATCCAAGCTAAAAATGTAAAGCCTTATGACAAAATACTATATACAAAATAAAAATTAGAAAAAAAAAATCTCATATGGGAGACAGAGGACAGTCTTCTTACTGGTATGTATTAAAACATCAACAATCTAATAAAAAAATGAACAAAGCATATGAACAAGCAGTTCTCAGAAAACATACACAAGTAGAAAACAACATAAACAGATGCTCCGTGCCACTCATAACTAAGATTGCTTGCCAGATTTAGCAAATACAAATAAAGAATGCTAAGTTAAATTTGAATTTCAAATAAACAATGAATACATCTTCAGAATAAGTATGCCCCAAATATTGCGAGGACATATTTGTACTAAAAATTATTTGTTTATCAGAAATTATTATTATTATTATTATTATTATTTGTCGAGACAGGGTCTTACTGTCATCCAGGCTGGAGTGCAGTGGCATCATCATGGCTCACTGCAACCTTGAACTCCTGGCTCAAGGAATCCCTCAACCTCCTGAATAAGTGGGACTCCAGGCATGTGACATCATATTCAGCTGTTTAAAAAAATTTGTAGGGACAGAATCTTGCTATGTTACCCAGGCTGGAGAAAGTCAAATTAAACAGGACATCTTATATTTTATCTGACAACTCTGCTCATAATGGAAAAAGTATAAAGTAAGACAGTAAAATGATTTCATTTTAATAGCATCTGGCAAAAATTTTAAATGATTGTATCTTGTATGTTTAACATTTTCCAAGCTCTGGAGCAAATTGAATCTAGGCAAGGAGTATATTTGTTAATCCAGTTGCCCAGGAGTCATGGTCCAGAATTACTCTTGTTGCCCCAAATCTGAGTTACAGTGTTCCTCAGATGAGCACGTAGGTACTATTTTATACTCCAAAACACAGTCTTTCTTGTTCACTCTGTCAAACAACTAGAGTCTGCATTAGCATTCTGCTGGTATTCTAATTCCTTTGGGGCCTGGAACCATGTTTTAAACCCCAATCTGGGTGTTTGAGTTCTAGAAGTTCTTATCAAATCTTGTCAGCTCTCTCATCTTCAGGGTAAATTCTTTTCACTATGTCCCTGGTACTGCTTTCTATGTCTTGTTCCTCTTGAGATAATATGACCTAGAACCAGGTAAGCTTGGTTCTTGATTGTTTAATCTGTCCAAAAGTTCTTGTTGTGTCCAAGAGTCTCCAGTCAAATCAGATTTAAAAACTGAATTTTTATTGCCTTACCACAAAGTATTGTTAGCAAGGGAATATGGGCTTGGTTTAAGCTGAACTGCTGAATGTTATAGTCACTCAGATCCTTTGTATGTCATCCTTAGTTGGGGAAGGACTCTCACACACCTGTCACATAGGACAGCAAACAGCAAGAACAACTAAGTGACCAGAGGTAAAATCATGATCATAAACCTATAACTCACTAAGAAAATCATTTCTACTGGTAGTGGTTAAGGTTTAGCCCTTATCAGGTTAGGAAACTGTCTGCTTTATACAGCACGACCCCATGGGGAGTAAGCTGTGGGAGCTTCCATGCATTCTGCAATGAAAAAGGCCTGGAAAACAGGAATTCTGTGTTTTTGATGTTCTTGCTACAAAAGATAATCAATTTGTATGTGATTTTCTGATCACACATAATAGTTTTGTTGTTGTATACTCAGAAGCAGGATTAGCAGAGCCTCTCTGACTATGCAGAATGACTTCAGGGATCAGTGATTGGGAGGTATAGGATGTTCCCAAGACATTATCACCCAAAACAGCTGAAAACAAAGAAACTACTTATTTACAGAATAAGCCTAGGACTGGACAAAGGCCAAAATAAGTCATCACAAAATGAAAAAGTAGGTGTTATGAAGATTATAAGGTAATAAAAGCCTTAATAAAGAAAGAATCCTAAAAATCAATATTAAAACATGAATTCCTCTACAATGTTATTCTGTTTGATACTTCAGATTCATTTTTTATTGGTGACTACTTGGTATTCTGGGGTGTTCACCTTGAAAAATCATATCATAAGTTTTAAAATTTTTTTCCTGTGGTATCAACTTGATTTCAATAAGTCTTTAACATCTTTAACAACTGTTTTCCAGTTGAGTTCAGCCAATGGGATGCACTGACAAAAGAAATGAGTGCAGGAGAGAAGTGACTCCCCACTTCCAATCTACCTTGGTGCCGTATCTTTGGACATGACTGGGTCCCTCAGAGAATTCCTCCAACAACTACATTTGGACAATCACTGCATGCTTTCAGCCAAGACATATGAATCCCTGAGGAACAATAACACAGGTAGTGGAACATTGTGCTTGACTCTTTAGATTCTGCCTGCCTGAAAGTCACACAACTTTCTGCCCTTGGTAGAGAAGGCAAGTGCCACACATTTCAAAAATCAAAAAGTAGCTGGGACAGTTTCTCATTTTCTAAAATCTCATTTGGTAACTTTTCAATTCTAAGACTTCAGACAACCAGTTTCTAATGTGTTCAGAAATAATTTATGGAGTTTTATGCAGTTCTTAAGTTTTCTTGCAGGGACATGATATTTGCTGTACTTCCCCCATCCCACCTTGTCTTCAACCTATTAGCAGCTTTTTTCAAGATTAGGCATTTTCTGGTTTATCTACATTCCTTATAGGAATAGGCAGGTTAGCTGACGAAAAGCAGGCTTGCGACCTCACCCCCAGGGAGGCACCCAAGTCTTTTTTGTGAAATTGCCAATTTCACAGAAACAGGAGGCTGGAGAGCTGGAATAGATTAGGAAAGACTGGTGATAGTTAATATCTTATATTTCATTTAGTTCTAAATTTATTACCTTTGTACATAAAACATGTGTAAAAAGAATGACAAAATAAACCATTAAAACCGGCAAGATGGCGACGGGGTAGCTTGGCCTGTGAGACCCTCTGTGAAAGAGAACACGCATAAAGACTCTGGCTCTCTCCCGTGGGCTGCAGCTCCCATCTTTGGCGGCCTGCTCTTCACAGGGCACTCAGCTTCCATCACAGATCAATCATCATGGCAGTCTGGGCCACTGCCGCAGCTACGGATGCTGCTGCAGCAGCCATCAACCCGCCCAACCCATGCCTGAGGCGACCCACAACCTTGGACTGTGAAGTCCCCGCAAGCAAGATCTACTGAGATCACTGCTGCCGGGGCTGCTGCTGCCACTGCCACCACCACGCCATGCCCCTCGCCCGGAGACAGGCTTGTGGAGCTCCTCCTGTGAACTGGGAGGTGGCACCACTGCTACCATCGCTGACTCCCTCCCGTCCTGGGCGCCTTCCAACTCCCAGGCTTCAGCAGCTGCAGATAAAGGTCAACTGGAGCAGTGAGATAGCACCATCTGCTGGGGATCCAAGGTAACAACATCAAAATGGGAATGACAGAAGCTCTTTCCCCTTGATAAATAGACAAGGCCAGATCTGAGTAATAGACTGGGCAGGGAGCCCAGATCTGAACTGTTCTCCACAGCAGGCCAGGGGCAACTGACCCTAACTGTGAACAAATCTACTAGCTTGCAAACACAGATAGAAATCAGAGCTGAAAGGACATTGGACTTGAAGTTTCAGAGTGTGCTTGGATGGTACTGTTAGTTTACTGATTTTATTCTATTCCTTTTGTTTTGTTCTTTCTTTTTCTTTTTCTTTTCTTTCTCTGTAAACCCCATCTTTTCCTAGAGGAATAGCACACCAATAAGGAGGTTGGTTAGCTTGTATGTTAGCATCATTGTATGTTTCAGTTTTTTCATATGGTTATTGGTTCGTTTTTATTTGTGGTTACTGTTTTTCTTTTTATTGGTTTAAGTATTTGTGTTCCTTTTCACTTGTTAGTTAGTACACTCATCTGTTTTCCATCTTACTCCGCTCTTTCTTCATCTCCCTCTTCTCCCCACTGCCTGCTCCATTCTCTTCCCTCTGTTAACCTCATATTGCTTTCAGGGAGTAAACCTACAACCCAACTGCATAGACAGATTCCAAGGCAGTGGGAAGTGGGTTTCAGATTATCCCTACACCTGTCAGCAGATACCGGGATCTGCAGATAGATTTTGAATCACATCTTCTCCCTTAATTCAATCTCAAAACTGCCAAAAGGACCATCCCCTAGCCTACAGTCCAACTCCAGAATTGAGCAAAGCAAGAGGAAATACATAAGGAAGAATAGGAGATTGAACAAAAGAAGTAAAAGCAACCCATCCATCCCTGAATAACAGAATTAAAGAAGAAGGGAAACTGGAGGGAAGGAAAAAGTAGGGAGGAAAAATATGCACAAATAAAGGAAAGCTAAAAGAAGAATATAGGTCTCACACAGACATCTGGGAGGTCAGATACTGAGAAAACAGACTTTGGAACACAAACAATGAAGAGCCCCCAGAATGACTGATCACATACAACAAACCCAGACATCAAGACATTAATAGAGAGAATTTAAAAAATTGAGGAGAGACGAGGAAAATAGGAAGGAGTTGATGACAGAAATAACAGCAGTAAAGAATACTGTGATGGAAATAAATAACAAACTAATAAGCATGGAAAACAGAATTAGCCAAGCAGAAGAAAGAATCTCTGAGCTTGAAGACCAAAGCACAAAACCAAACCAAAGTGTCAAAAACATAGAAAAGAAACTTAAAAAGACAGAACAAAACCTTCAAGAGATGAATGATTACTTCAAGAGAAAAAAACTTAAGAGTAATTGACCTTCCTGAGGCAGAGAGAGAAACAGAGGTCACACTGGAACAAACATTTCATGAAATCATTCAAGAAAACTTCCCTCATCTCATCAAGGATGAAAAAATTCAACACAGAGATTCAGAGAC
>NW_007258165.1:77546-77918 GCF_000164805.1 Carlito syrichta | reverse complement strand
CAATTCCAGCTACTTGGAAGGCTGAGGCTGAAGGATCGCCAGAGCCCAGCAGGTCGAGGCTGCGGTGGCCGGGAGCATGCCACTGCCCTCCAGTTTGGGCGACAGAGTGAGACTCCAACTCAAAAAAAAAAAACCAAAAAACAAAACAAAACAAAAAGAGAATTGAGATTCCAGAAGCAAAACCTCAATTTCTCAACCAACTCATCTTCAACAAAGCCCCCACCACCTACCACTGGGAGAGGAGAACCTATTCAGCAAATGGTGCTGGGAAAACTGGCTGACTACATGCAGAAGAATCAAACAAGACCCCTATCTATCCCCATACACAAAAATTAACTCCAAATGGATCAGAGACCTAAATGTGAAACCTCA
>NW_007258165.1:74124-77526 GCF_000164805.1 Carlito syrichta | reverse complement strand
TGCCACCAGACCACCTCTACAAGAAACACTTAAGAAAGTACTGAACACAGAAGAAAAGGAAAAAAGAACAACAATGTTCTTCACAAAGGAAAGCCAAAAGATTAAAAACACACATGAGCCAACTTCAAAACCAAAAGAAAGACAACAAACTAACAGGAACAAAAACAAAACTCTGTAAGAACCATATAATAGGGATCAACTCTCACATTTCAATAATTAGCCTAAATGTGAATGGACTAAATGCACCACTGAAAAGATAAAGAATGGCAAAATGGATAAAATATCACCAGACAACAATTTATTGCCTTCAAGAGACCTCATTAGAAATGACACTCACAGACTCAAAGTAAGAGGATGGGAAACAAACTTTCAGGTCAATGGGACATAAAAGAAAGGAGGAGTCATGATCTTAATTTCAGACAAAATACACTTTAAACTATCAAAAATGTAAAAAGATACAGAAGACCACTGCATAATGATAAAAGTTTCAATCCATCAACAAGAAATATCCATCTTAAACATATATGCACCCCACATAGGAGGGCCAACTTTCATAAAGCAGCTTTTACGTAAACTCAAAAAAGATATCAACTCTAACACTATAATAGCTGGGGACTTCAATACCCCACTCACAACCATAGCCAGATCATCAGGACAAAAAATCAGCAACAAGATCCAGAACCTCAATGTGATTCTTGACCAAATGGACTTAAATGATACCTACAGAACACTCCATCCAACATCCACAGAATATACATTCTACTCATCACTGCATGGAACGTATGCAAAGATCGACCACATACTTGGCCATAAATCAAGCATAAGAGAATTTAAAGAATCGAAATTTTACCATGCACCTTCTTGGACCACAGTGGAATAAAAATAAACATCAACACCAACAAGGTCCCCCTCAACCCACAAAGACATAGACACTAAATAGTATGATGCTAAACAACTCCTGGGTCAATGATGAAATCAAAACAGAGATTAAAGGATAACCTGGAAACAAATGAAAATGAAGAAACATCTTACCAAAATCTCTGGGATGCCATGAAAGCTGTAGTAAGAGGGGAATTCATATCTCTACAAATGCACATGAAGAAAATGGAAGGATCACAAATTAGCAGCCTAACAAGCCACCTAAGGAAGCCAGAAAAGCAAGACCACCAAAACCCTAACTTCAGAAGAAGAATCCAGATCACCAAAATAAAAGCCCAAATCCACACCATAGAAGACAAAAAGATAATACAAAAAAATCAATGAAACAAAAAGCTGGTTCTTTGAAATGATAAACAAGATCGATGGTCCCCTAGCTAGATTGATTGAGAAAAAGCCCAAATAAACACAATCAGAAACACAAAAGATGAAGTCACATCTGACCCTGAAGAAATACAAAAGATCATTAGAGCCTACTTCGTACACTTGTATGGAAACAAACTGGAAAACCTTAAGGAAATGGAGGACTTTCTGACATCACACAACCTGCCTAGGTTGAAACAAGAAGAAATTGAGACCCTAAATAGACCAATAACAATCAAGGAAATTGACTACGTAATAAGAAAAATACCTACAAAATAAAAAAAGCCCTGGACCAGATGGCTTTCCAGCAGAATTTTACAAGACATTTAAGGAGGAGCTGACACCAATCCTACTGAAAGTATTACAGGTGATTGAGAAAGATGGAACCCTCCCCAAATCATTTTATAAAACTAAAATCACATTGATATTAAAGCCAGGTAAAGACCCAACAAAGAAAGAGAACTACAGGCCAATATCTTTGATGAACATTGAGGCTAACATTCTCAACAAGATCCTAGCAAATTGGATTCAACAACACATCTCAAAAATCATCCATCATGACCAAGTAAGCTTCATCCCTGGGACACAAGCCTGGTTCAACATTCATAAAACCATAAATGTAATTAAATACATCAACAGATGTCAGAACAAAAACCACATGATTATATCATTAGATGCAGAAAAAGCTTTTGATAAAATTCAGCACCCCTTCTTGATAAAAACCTTTGAACATATAGGCATACATGGAACATACCTCAAAATAGTAAAAGCCATCTATGAAAAACCCACAGCCAGCATACTCCTAAATAGGCAAAAATTGGAACCATTTTCCTTGAAAACTGGACAATACAAGGATGCCCATTCTCACCCCTCCTGTTCAATATAGTATTGGAAGTTCTGGCTAGAGCAATCAGAGAAGAGAAGGCAATCAGGGGTATCCAAATAGGAAAAGAGGAAGTCAAGTTATCTCTCTTTGCAGACGTCATGATTGTGTATCTTGAAAATCCAAGTGAATCTGTCAAAAACCTTCTTGCACTGATAAAGGACTGTGGCAAAATCTCAGGGTATAAAATAAATGTGCAAAAGATAATTACATTTCTTTACACCAATAATAAACAAACAGAAACCTAAATAAAAAGCACAATTCCATTCACAATAGCCCCAAAAAATGAAATATCTTGGCATCTTCCTAACCAGAAACATGAAAGACCTTTACAATGAAAACTACAAAACACTGCTCAAAGAAATCAAAGATGACACAAACAAGTGGAAAAATATCCCATGCTCATGGATTGGAAGAATCAACACTGTGAAGATGTCCATCCTACTAAGTCAATCTACAGATTGAATGCAATACCCATCAAGTTACCAGCAACATTCTTCTCAGACCTAGAAAAAACAATACAGGAATTCATATGGAAACACAAATCACCAAGAATAGCCAGAACAATCCTCAGCAAAAAAAAAACAAAGCATGTGGTGTCACATTACCAGACTTCAAACTTTACTGTAAAGCTACAATAATCAAAACAGCTTGGTATTGGTACAGGAATAGGCATATAGATCAATGGAATAGAATTGAGATTCCAGAAGCAAAACCTCAATTTCTCAACCAACTCATCTTTGACAGAGCCTCCACCACCTACCACTGGGAAGAGGAGAATCTATTCAATAAATGGTGCTGGGAAAACTGGCTGACCACATGCAGAAGATTGAAACAGGACCCTATCTATCCCCATGCACAAAGGTTAACTCCAAATGGATCAGAGACCTAAATGTAAAACCTCAAACCATAAGAACCTTAGAAAAGGAAGGAAATACCCTCATGGAGATCGGAACTGGCATCCAATTCCTGAACAAAACCCGAAACCCACAGGTCATAAGAGAGAAGATAGACAAGTGGGACCTTATTAAACTGACAAGCTTCTGCAAAGCCAAAGTAACCATCAAGAGAGCAGGGAGCCAGCCTACAGACTAGGAAAAGGATTTGCCAACTCCAGGTCTGACAAGGCTTAACATCCTGGATCTACAAAGAACTTCTAATGTGCTGAAAGAAAGAAACAAACCACCCCATTATAAGATGGGGCAAAAGATATGAACAGA